>NC_080163.1:178844207-179019207 GCF_950295315.1 Erinaceus europaeus
ATAATGCCCTGCTTCTGCTGCTGTCCTTCTGTGGGTGTCTGTCTGTCCCCTACTGTGTCATGGATAGCTGAAAAAGTATAGGTAGAGGGATATGGGGTTTAGATCTCAAGTAAAAAAAAAACTAATAATAAAAAACAAAAACATCAATATCAGCATTGCTCATGGCTTGGTCTTCCTATGATGGAAGCTTTCCCCATGTTTTGAACTATTGCTCTCAGGGGCCTGTTTTTCCAGATCCTCCAGCCAAGGATTCCTTCTACACTTGCAGCTGCAGCCTCGCTGGAAGCTGAGGTAGGCCAGCACCAGTGCCCAGGCAAGATGAGTTTCCTAGTGAGAGCAGAGGTTGAGAAGCTCCAGCTTTTCAGCATTCTCTTATCAAGGCAATCTGCTGGGCTTAGGACAGGAAGCTCCAGTAATCACTGCAGGGGGATTTCTTTTAGGAGAGAGCAAAATGACTCATAGTTGGGTCCATAGCACATATAGGATGTTCTAGCTACTTCCATGTTGCTCTGGGGTCCTGGCCTGTGGACTGAGGTTCCAGGTGAGTCAGTCATGCCCATCATGTCCCCAATGCCTTTCCTTCATCTGATCTGTCTTTTTTAGAGCCTACAGTCCACACACCCCCACCATGGGTAAAACTCTGGAAATAATTGCTTTCCAGGTGGTGACTTCTCCTCCTCCTCCTTTTCCTGCCCCTGAAAGGGGTGAAGACTACCAGGACATTTCTCTGTTTTGAGCGGTTTGTGGAACTCTTTATATATTGAAAAACAGAACAGTACCCTTTGTTTTCAGGTTTGCTAGTTTTTTTTTTTTTTAAGGATTATGTACAATAAAGTAAAGCAGACTTAATTCCTTTAACTTCAGTTAGGAAACCCAGGTCTGTGCGCACAATGGTGCTTTATGTGCTAGATGAAGACAAGACAGGTCTTTTCTTTTACTGATCCAGATGGTTCTTCTGTGCAAGATAATAGACCAGGTGGGGAAAAAAGAGACAAGAAAAGTTATTTATTTATTTTTAATTTTTTCATTCATCATATCTCTGAATATTTGAAAATTTTCAGGCCTCTAGTGGATGTGTGTATGTAGTGTAGATTTTTTTTTAATTTCTTTAAAAATTATTTTTTTAATTATCTTTATTTATTGAGTAGAAAACAGCCAGACATTGAGAGAAAGGGAGAGATAAAGAGGAATAGAGACATCTGCAGTACTGCTTCACCACTTGTGACGCTTTTCCCCTGCAGGTGGGAACTGGGGCTTTGAACGAAGGTCCTAGCACATTGTAACATGTGTGCTCAACCAGGTGTGCCACCACCCGGCCCCTATGTTATAGATTTCTAAGAGTCTTCTACTTTTTATTTACTTTTATATTTTCTTATATTTGATAGGACAGAGAGAAACTGAAAGGGGAGAGAGGGAGAGAAGAAGGAAGACAGAGAGACACCTGCAGCACCGCTTCACTGCTCATGAAGCTTCTCCCCTCTCTGCAGGTAGGGACCATGGGCTTGAACCAAGGTCCTTGTGCATGCTAATGTGTGCGCTCAAGCAAGTGCACTACTGCCCAGCCCCAAGCACTTTACTTTCTCTAGTGGAATTTTTTTATGAGAGAGGAGAGAGAGAGAGAGAGAGAGAGAGAGAGAGAGAGAGAGGACATCACTTTGGCACATGAGATGTCAGGGATCAAATGAGGGTCCCAGGTCTTCATGCATACAAGCCCTGTGCCCTTGTGATCAAGTCACTTCCACAGTTACACACCACTGATTTTTTTTTATTATTATTGATTTAATAATGATCAACAAGATCACAGGATAAGAGGGTTACAATTCCACACAATTCTCACCACCAAATTTCCATATTCCATGCCCTCCATTGGAAATTCTCCCATTCTTTATCCCTCTGTGAGTATGGACCCATAATGATTATGGAATGCAGAAGGTGGAAGGTCTGGCTTATGAATTTCTTCTCTGCTGGATATGGGCATTAGCAGGTTGAGCTATACTCCTAGCCTGTTTCTTTCTTTCCCTACTGGGGCAGGGCTCTGAAGAGGCGGGGATCTAGGACACATTGGTGAGGTTGTCTGCTCAGGGAAGTCAGGTTGGCATCATGGTGTCATTGGCAACTTGGTGGCTGAAAAAGAATTAAGATATAAAGCAGAAAAAATTGTTTAATAATCAGGAACCCAACAATAAGAACACAGATGAGATTTGGGGTTCCCATTTTGGAAAAAGCTAGGAAGTCTATTTTAGATATATCCCTAAGGGCCCATAACTTTACCAGTTTTTGCCTGAGCCCAAGAACTAACATGCAGGTGGGCTAAAGTTATTATCTGGGGAGGTGGTGTCAGAGTTGGAAATAGAACTAGAAAGCTAGATCAGGGCAGAGAGTACCTTCCAAATATGGGAAAAGTATATAAATATTGTTAACTATAAACCCCATCGATTTGATCTGGGGCCCATAGGAGCCTGTAACCCCTGCAACCCTATAGGTCTGAACTTGCATTCTATAGTCATAGCTAAGAACAATCTAGGCTTCACTCACTGAAGGACCCATCTTCCTCAAGTTGGAGAGTATGTTGACCCAATATTGAGAGCAAGGTCGTGTAGAGGCCCATAAGAAGGTTGACTATGTTGTTCCTGATGGAGATAACCAGTGACAGTGGAGAGAGGGTCAAATTTCTAGGCCCATCATGTTGTTTCTTATAGCTGGGGACAATCCTTCCTTTGGCCTCAGATCAATGAAGTTGGACTAAAAAGACCCAATGCCATCCCAATAGGGATATGGAGAGTGGCCAGGAGGGAGGAAGAGAGGGTGGCCATGGATCACATGGTCCTGAGCTATTAGCAGGGCAGTTAAAATTCAGTTTTAGAGTAGTTTGTCTTATTTGAGGTTTAACCTCTGCTGGGGCCAAATTATGCTTTTAGTCCCTTCAGCACAGCCTGTTGGACTATTTTTGGCTCTTGTTGTACAGTCAGAGAGAAATTAGAGGTTGAAATCAACAAGGTACTCTGATTTGAATTTTGCCTGCAGGGCTCCACCTGTGACCAAGTAAGCTGGGACAAGTCCCTGGAATTCTAGGCTGATAGGTGGAGAGGACGCAGTATTTCCCATCCCAGCTCCCCTCTAACTAGTCTCCTGTAGAGTTAGTGCTGAGAGTAGGAATGCACAGTTAGGATTGGTGCCTGGAGGACGCTCAAGGCACTGTGGCCACACATGTCCCCAGCCCTAAGATCATCCCACTAGTTTGGACACATGAAACATATGCCTGCAGGAAGGGACAGTTCAGGATTCCCTCATACCCTCTGAGTCCACAGAGATGTGCTGAACTCTCTGCTCTTCTCTCAGCTACCATCTTCAGCCATGAGGGCTATAAATATTGAGAGAAGATGACACGCAGAAGGCCACATCCCCAAAGAGAATGTGACCATTGCCACCACAGAGATTAAAGAGTCATGAATTCAGACAGGGAGAGATCAACTAATAACAGCAATAAGAATAAGATGTCCACTAATATGAAAAAGAAGCCATTAATTATGCATTCTGTACTCAACACTATACAATCTTTTTTTTTTTTTCTTCCTTACCAGGGTTATTGCTGGGACTCAGTGCCAGCAAAACTCCACTGTTCTAAGAGGCCACTCTCTCTCTCTTTTTTTTTATGGAGGGAGAAAGAGATAAGGCGAGGAAGACAGAGGCAGAGAGAAGGCGAGACACCTGCAGTACTGTTTCACTGCTTATGAAGATTTCGCCTACAGGTGGGGACTGGGGCCTAGAAGCTGGGTCCTTGAGTATGGTAATGTGTACACTCCACTGGGTGAACCACCACCCTACAATAATTTTAAGAAGATAAAGTATCCATTTTATCTTTTAATTCTTTGACTCTGGAGGACCTTCACTGAAAGTTATGTTAGAGCTAGACCTTGGGAACCAGAGAACAATTCATAAATGAAGACAAAGAGAAGGCAAGAGAGAAGTAGCCTGTACATAGTAGGAGTTTGCCACACACATCTGAGCTGGGGATGAGGTAGGTAGTATTTGGTACTGAGTGACTAACTAGGTGGTCACTCTAGGTGGAGACAGTTGAGGGGGTGGAGCTGAAAAACAAGGATGGGCTTGGTGCTGGAGGAATGACAAAGCTCATCCACTCCTATTATCACATCAGTGGAGGTGTAGGTGGATGGGAGCTCAAAGGTGAAAAATTGCATCCCACTTTGGGGTGTTTGGGATTAATTTGGATGCCAATATGCAAGAAATGGGAAACTGGGCGCTGGGTGGTGGTGTGTCTGGATGAACACACATGTTACCACACACAAGAACCCAGCTTTAAACCCCTGGTCCCCACCTGCAGTGGGGAATCTTCACAAGCAGTGAAGCAGTGCTGCAAGCGTCTCTCTGTCTCTCTCACTCACTTTCCTCTAAATTTGTTTTTCACTCTATCCAGAAAATGTTTTTTTAATTTTATTATTTTTTAAAGTTTTATTCATTAGAAAGATAGGAGGAGAGAAGAAATCAGACATCACTCTGGTACATGTGCTGCCGGTGATCGAACTCAGGACCTCATGCTTGAGAGTCCAGTGCCCTAGTCATTGTGTCTACTCCCAAACCACTTTTATTATTAATTTTTATTGCCAGCAGGGTTATTGCTGGGGCTTAGTGTTTGCAATCTGAATCCAACTGATCCTGGAAGCCAATTTATTTTACAGGAAAGAGAAAAATTACCAGGAGAGGTGACAGAGAGACACCTGCAGTACTTGCTTTACCATTGGTGAAGCTTTGCCCCTCTAATTGGGAAGAGAGGGCTTGATCTCAGGTCCTTGAGCATGGTAGCATGCCCTTAACCAGGTGCACTACCATCTATCACCATCCATCCCCCATTTATTTTTATTTTTTCAAAAATATTTATTTATTTATTTTCCCTTTTGTTGCCCTTATTGTTTTTCATTGTTGTTGTAGTTATTTATGTCGTTGTTGTTGGACAGGACAGAGAGAAATGGAGAGAGGAGGGGAAGACAGAGAGGGGGAGAGAAAGATAGACACCTGCAGACCTGCTTCACCGCTTGTGAAGCGACCCCCTGCAGCCTGCAGGTGAGGAGCCAGGGGCTTGAACCAGGATCCTTACTCCGGTCCTTCCACTTTGAGCCATGTGCGTTTAACCCGCTGTGCTACCTCCCGACTCCCAAGAAAGATAGACACCTGCAGACCTGCTTCACCTCCTGTGAAGCGACTCTAGGCAGGTTTACGCTGGTCATTGCACTTTATACCACCTACTCTTAACCCGCTGCACTACTGCCCAACTCCTCCCATTTATTTTTTAAAAAATAACAAAATAATGGTCACTAGGAGTGCTAAATTTGTCTTGCAGGCACCAAGCTCCAGTGATAACCCTCCTGGAAATACTACTACTACTACTACTAATAATAATAAATGGGCAGCAGTAAGGCCACTTGCACAAACTGATCTGAAAGTAGGGCTGTGACCATGGGAAGTGGGCGGTAAGAATACCCCCATAAGCCAATTGCACAATTAGAAGTTGGTCTTCTCCTTGTTTGGGCTTGCGTTGACGAAAGAAAGAAAGAAAGAAAGAAAGAAAGAAAGAAAGAAAGAAAGAAAGAAAGAAAGAAAGGAAACAGTGAGAGCTGGTGTTTTGTGGTGTCCAGACTGTACCTGACCTGTCCGTGCTACCCACTTGCAGGCACTTTCTCTACTTTTAGGTCAGTTATGAACTGTATTCAGCAAGTTTACCTTTAAAAGTAATTTCCTCAAGAACCCCTACCCCTACCCCTGTGGTGGTAGGGGGCCAGTGATGGTGCACCTGGTTGAGCATACATATTACAATACTCAAGGGCTCAGGTTTGAGCCCCTGGTCCCCACCTGCAGGGGAAAGGCCTTGTGAGTGGTAGAGCAGTGTTGCAGATGTTTCTCTGTCTCTATCACCTCCTTCCCTCTCGATTTCTGGATGTCTCTATCCAATAAATAAAGATAATTAAAAAAAAATTTTTAAAGAACTCTGGTGGTTATCTTTGAAAGGTGGAGGATGGGGACACAGCTTTGGTGGCAGGTGTGGTATGGTGGATGTGGTATGTAAGATCACATAGCAACCTTACAAATCTTGAACCCCATTATGCATCACAAATGAAAAAAAATGGGAAAAATAATTTTACCAAAGGGATGGATTTTTAAAAAGGAAAGCCTCATACATTCTTTTCATCAGCTCCATATACAGTTTTCCTTCCCATATGTACATAAAAAATGCACCTTGGTGTCTACAAGGGGCGTGTGCCAATGTCAAGATCAGGCAAGAAACGTGGAACAATTAGCAGATTCATCAGTTCTTCTGCTTCTGCTTCAATTCCAAGAGTAAGATGTTAGTTTGTTCCAGTTTCTGCTCTAGGCCTTGATCACAGTGTGAAAGTGTTGGCTAAGCTTAGCTTCCCTGGTCAGAGGGTTAAGACCCATGGCTTTTCAACATGCTTATATAAAATCCAAACATTCGTGGCCACTGGTGATCTTGAAATCAAGGCACAACTTATGAAACGAACACGTAATTATCTTGTTTATTCAGGGTATAAATAGAGCTCATGCATTTACAAATTTTTCTTCCTGATAAGGACTGTAGCCTGTGTTTGGTCTTTAGATATTCTCTTTCCCTTGAATGCTTTCTCCCCCTCCTCTCCTTCCCTCCTTTCTGATCTCTTTCTTTCTAGTATTCTCTATTGTCTATTTCTCTTAGCCCTCCTTTATTTTTCTTCCATTCCTTCAGAAAGGAGAGTGCTTGCTGGAGGTGTGTGGCTGTCCGTGGAAGAGGCAGTACCCAACCCCTGGATTTCTTTTTTTTTTCCTTTATTGGGGGATTCCTGTTTTACATTCAACAGTAAATACAATAGTTTGTACATGCATAACATTTCTCCGTTTTCCACATAACAATATAATCACCATTAGGTCCTCCATCATCTTGTTCCAGGACCTGTCTTCTCTCACCTACCCACCCCAGTGTCTTTTACTTTGGTGCCGTACACCAACTTCAGTTCAGGTTCTGCTTGTGTTTTATATTCTGATTTGCTTTTCAACTTGTGCCTGTGAGTGTTCTTTTCCTGTTCCCTCATAGTTTGGGCCATGGGAGAAGTGAATGCTCAGGTGTGGATGAGCACACCCTCGCTCCTCCCACAAACTCAAGTAAGGCCTTTCAGTCTACCTCTGCATCTGACAGCCCACCTAGGGATCAGACCTGCAGAGACAAGTTGTTTGTAGGGAAGACTTTCTCCAGTTCCTTTCTTTTTTTTGGAGGGGACTGGGGAGGGAGAGCAAGGAGAAGGACACCATTTCTCCTGAGACTGACTCTTAAACACCAAGCTGGATGCTCCCATCATTCATACAACTTCTTTTTAATTTTTTTACCATCACCTCACCTGCTCCTAGACTTGATAGCTTTTTATTTTTTTAATTTAATTTTATGTATTTACTTTGGATAGAGACAGAGAGAAATTGAGATGCAAGAGAGAGATAGAGATGTAGAAACAAGAAAGGCACCTGAGGCACAGCTACGTGGCAGGTGTGGACCAGGGGCTTGAACCAGGGTCCTTGTGCATGGTAACATGTGCACTCAACTGTGTGCACCACCACCCAGCCGCTAGCCAGGTCCTGGCCATGAGGCCACAACCTCCCCAATCCTTAGGAGAGCCCAGTTGCCCCTCAGCTCACAACACCTTTCACATCCTTATCATTTCATCTTGTGTTAGTCTGCTGACGTCTGACAGTGCTGTGAGTGGCTGCTGGGCCATACTTTCTGAAGTCCTTTCTTGGTTGCAAGACCCTTCGGTGGTAGGCTCTTCTATATCAGCCAAAGAACTGGATTCATTAGCGAGCTGTTGACCTGTCAATTTATATATCACCTCATCTAATGGTGTATCTATGTGTATATGCATTTTCTATCTATTATCTTTACTGTATTTCATCTTCCTAGGGTCTATAGCCATTTTCCTATGTAAGAAATCCTGACCCCTTCATCTCTGAGTGCCCTGAGTTATATCCCCTCTGCTAGAGAGATTGGGGAGATTGTCATGGTGCTTCCTTGTGGGGTTGGAGGGCAGATGAGGAGTACACCATAATGAGAATGCCACTGACATGCTAATATTTCATTTTAATCTTGAGTGCCAGGTTACTTTCCAAATGAAGTGTCTCAAGCAAGACTCTAACTTACATGAGATAAAAGAGTTTAATGCTAATTAAATATCATCTGACTACTGAAGCCATATTTATTTATGGTGTAAAAGAACATCACTGAAGTGAATGGACTGGGGACATGGCTGTGCTAGGAAAACACCTTCAAGTCCCAGAATTCTTGCAGTTCAGAACTGCCCACCCCCACACAGCCTAGGCACATGGAAGTGGGAAGCTGAAGCTGTCACCTGGGCCTCCCTGATCAAGGTAGCTGATGGGCCACAGTCTGAATCATGCATGTTTGATTCAGCAAGTTTGGAGGGCGTCTAACGTGCTGGTTTGAACTGAACCCCTAGAAATGCAACTATGCAGTGAATTATAAGAATCTAGAATGGTCCAGACAGTGAGCAAACTCTCACCCGGTTTCTGATCTTGACTCTGATCCCATGAATGGTTCTTAAGTCCCATACTCCCAGGTGGCCGGTCTTGCCAATTTAACCTCTTGTCTCTCCTTTCTCCATCTCTTTCCTTCACTGTCCTTGCCTCTCCACCTCTCCTTCTGATCTAGGTCTTACTGTAGGCTTTGCCAGGCTAAGAATGGTGATTCTTCAGGGTTTGTTCCTCTTACTTCCACTTATGCCTTCTTTCCAGTTGTCTGATATTTTGACCTAGATTTTGAGCAACTCTAAGGCAGTGCGTCTGCTCCACCCTCCTACTTCTGTGCATGCTAGATTTACAGACTCCTCTGCTGTTGGTAGGGGTGGGGATGTGAGACCTGACCCTCTGCAAAGAGGGTCATAGTTGGCTTTAGTGTGCCTGTTGAGCTTCGTGGGAGGGTCCTGGAGGGTGACATCATTTCCTTCCTTTTTCTATCCGTATAACTTTTCTTGAACCTTTCCTCTGATCAGCAGCCTCTGAATGATGGGGACTAGGGTAGCACAACACTGATGTTGAGGGGACAGGAGTGACTCCCACCCCTGAATATGGGTGGGACCTGAAGTTTACCCAGGAGAAGGTGGATCTGGTATTGCCAGACCTTTGGATTTGAAAAAGTAGTCAGAAATCTAGATTTTTTTTATGTGAAACTCAACCATTTAAAATTTATTTGTGTGTGTGTGTGTGTGTGTGTGTTTGGGGGGGGATTTTAAATGGTTATGCAAAAGGCTTTCATGCCTGAGGCTCTGAAGTCCCAGTTCAGTCTCCCACACCACCTAAAGCCAGAGTTTAGCAGTGCTTTGAAAGAAGAAAAAAAAGAAATATATATATATATATATATATATATATACATACACACACACACATGTATGTTACTTGGGATAGAGACAGAGAGAAATTGGGAGAGAAGGGGAGACAAAGAAGAAGAGAGAGGGACTCTGTGGTGGCACGCCCAGTTAAGTGCACAAAGTCTGCATAAGGATCTGGATTCAAGCTCCCAGTCCCCACCTGTAGCAGGGTCACTTTGCAAGTGATGAAGCAGGTCTGCAGGTGTCTACTTTTCTATCTTCCTATTAATCTCCCCCATCCCTCTCAATTTCTCTCTGTCCTACTGAATAAATTAGGAAAAAGGGGAAAAAAAAAAAAGGCTGTCAAATGCATTGGCTTCATGGTGCACCAAGCCCCTGCAATAACCCTGAGGGCAAGGGGTGGGGGAGAGAGAGGCACCTGGAGCACTGCTTTACCTTTTGTGAAGCCCCCGCCCACCTCCAGGTGGAAATCAGGGGCTTGAACCCAGATCCTCACATAATGTAATGTATGTGGTCTATCAGGTATGCCGCTGCCCAGTTGTTCTCGGCCAGTCTTTACAAGTCAATCACTTGGACATATTTTTCTTTTGTTTAATTTTTTTATATTTATTTATTCCCTTTTGTTGCCCTTATTGTTTTATTGTAGTAGTTATTATTATTGTTGCCATCGTTGTTGGATAGGACAGAGAGAAATGGAGAGAGGAGGGGAAGACAGAGAGGGGGAGAGAAAGATAGACACCTGATTCACCGCCTGTGAAGCGACACCCATGCAGGTGGGGAGCCAGGGCTTGAACCGAGATCCTTACACTGGTCCTTGCGCTTTGCACCACCTGCGCTTAACCGCTGCACTACAGCTCAACCCCCGGACATATTTTTCTTAAATTCCATCATCACCTAAAATAAACACATGTGTTGGGGAGATTTAGAAGGTAGAACCCAACGTATAGCCTCAGTCTTTGCTGTCTGTGAGTCCTTCTGCTGAGAGGCCAGTGGGTTCTAAAGGAGAGGGGGTTGTCTGGTAGGAGCAAAGGGAACCCCCCCAAGAAAAATCCTCTTCCAGGATGCTTGAGGCATTCTGGAAGGAAGGAAGGAGCCAGCCTGCTGTGGCTCTCAGACCTCAGGCAAACTCATTCTGCCCCAACTGGCTTGTCTGTATCCACCTATAATTAGCATCTGAAATTTCTAAATGAACTGCCTAATCAAGCAAATTTAGCAAACTTATTGTGAAGTGTTACCAACTCCTCTCCCTCCAACTGTCCATGCAGACAGCCACAGCACCTTGCTTGCCTTTGCTATTTGCAGCTGAAGCGGCTTCCCTGTGTTGTCTGGCAGCCACGCAGACAGCCCATTTATGTGATCCATAATGAGTTTATTAGTGTTCCACTGCCTTGTTGCTATTAAGTTTTATCAGTTTCAGCCTTGAGAGCATGAGGTTACATTTTCAATAGAGTTTTCGCAAAGTTTAAGTGGGATTAAGATAGTTAAAAAAAAAAGTGTCGAAATGCTGGAACCATGTATTTAGTCTGAAGATACTTATTCTCCCCACTAAAGGGTTTTGATCTCTCATAGTAAATCCTCCTCTCCCTTTCCCCCAAAGGGGATATATCCAAACCCTTCAGTGGATTCTTGAAGGTTAAGCATCAAGTCCTATAAATGCTATTTCTTTTTCTTCTTAAAAATATTTTATTTTTTATTGAGGGAGATATAGAAACACACACACAGAGACACAGACACACAGACACACAGACACACACACACACACACACACACAGAGAGAGAGAGAGAGAGAGACCAGAGCACTGTTCTGCTCTGGCTTCTGATGATGTTGGGGATTGAACTTGGGACCCCAGAGACACAGGCATGAAAGTCTTTTGCAGAACTATTATGCTGCTTCCCTAGCCCAAATGCTTTTTTTTTTTTTTAAATACATTCATACATGCCTATGGTAAAGTTTAATTTATAAACTAGGCACAATGGGGGCAGGGCGGTGGTGTACCCAGTTAAGCGCACTTAGAACTGAGTGCAAGGACCAGCCCGAGTATCCAAGTTTGAGATCCCCACTCCCCACCTGCTGGGGGTGGAGGACACTTCACTAGCAGTGAAGCAGCTCTGCAAGTGTCTATCTTTCACTCTCCTTCTCTAGCTCCCTCTCCTCTCTCAGTTTGTCTCTTTGCTATCCAATAAAATGAAAAAAAAAAAGTCTGCCATTAACAGTGGATTGGTAGTGCTGACTACCAGCCCCAACTGTGACCCTGGAGGAATAAATAAATAAATAAGGAACAGTAAGAGATCAACAAGTATTAATACAATAAAACAATGTAAAATAATTATAATAATAAGGTGTAAAAATGTTAGGTGACTATGGTCCCTCTCAAAACATGTTATTTGATTTTCTTTTCTATTAGTGTCATTGCTAGGGTTCCATGTCTGCCCCTCTCTACTATTCCTGGTGACTATTTTTCTTTCTTTTAGACCAGGGATGGGGAGCCTGTTTTTCTGCTAAGGGCCACTTGCATAGTCACAACATCATTCGTGGGCCATACAGAATTATCAACTTAAAGTTTAGCACTTAATGTTGCTATCAAAAATCCCTGGTTGTGGGGCTGGGTTGTGGTGTAGCTTGTGTGTACACAACACAGTGTGCAAGGAACCAGGTTCAAGCTCCCAGCCTCCAACTGCCAAGAGAAAGCTTCACAAGCGGTGAAGCAGTGCCACAGGTGTCTTTCTTTCTCTCTCCTTCTCTACCTCCCTCTTCCTTCTCAATTTCCCTGTCTCTCTCTATCCAAAATAAATCAAATATGTCTTTTTGAAAAGCCTTGGTTGCCTTGGTTGGGTAAACCCTAGGTGGGCCACAAGCCAGACATTCCAACCCAGATAGAAGGTAGGAGATAGAAAGAGAGAGAAGGAGGAAGAACAAAAGACAGAAGTATGCTACCATTTGTGAAGCTTCCCTCTTGCAGTGAGGATCAGGGGCTTGAACCCACATGCTTGTACATGATAACATATGCTGTCTACCAGGTGAGCTCCCACTGAGAAATTAAAAAAAAAATATTATTTTATTTATGTATTCCCTCTTGCTGCCCTTTTTGTTTTATTGTTGTAGTTATTATTGTTGTTGGATAGGACAGAGAGAAATGGAGAGAGGAGGGGAAGACAGAGAGGGGGAGAGAAAGACACCTGCAGACCTGCTTCACCGCCTGTGAAGCGACTCCTCTGCAGGTGGGGAGCTGGGGGCTCCACTGAGACATTTTTATGGGTAAAATAATATACATAATATTTTCCAACCAAAGTGAATTGTGGTTAGTTGAGACTGTGGAAAGCAAGATGGCAGATGAGAGAAGACTATGGTCTTTATAGATTTACAATGTTGAGACTTGAGCCAGGTGGTGGTGCACCTGGCTGAGTGCATACATTAGAGTATGCAAAGACCTGGGTTCAAGTTCTGGTCCCCACCTGTAAGGGGAAAGCTTCACAAATGGTGAAGAAAGTCTGCAGGTATTTCTCTCCCTCTCTGCCACTTTATCTTCTCCTTCCCGTTCAATTTCTCTCTGCTTCTACCCAATAAAATAAATAAACTCTGAGTCCCAGGCCATTTCATGGGATTACCTGCAGGGGGCAAGGGAGAGTGGCCTTCTCTATGTCTCATCCATGTCTAGAGGAAAGAAAAGACACTTAAAAAAAAAAAAGCTTCTGAGAGCAGTGGATCCCTACAGGCACTGAGCCCCAGCAATAATCTTGGTAATAGAAAAAAAAAAAAAAAGGAAAGAAAAAATTCTGATGTCCAGAATAGCAGGCACAAGGCTTGCATTTCATTGTCACAAACTAGCCATGGCTACATAATGTGGAAAATCACACTGGAGCCATATCAAACTAAGTCTGACCATCTGTGAGTACACACTCCTCCATGTTGCTACTGTAGCCCAGGGTGTGGTTATGACTGGCTATTGCTTCAACCTGGTAAATAAACATTGCGAAGATAGAGGGGGAAAAAAAAGCAATCTTCCCCCAAACTCCAGAGGGATGAGTTAGGAGAGAATTCTTTATATATATATTATTTATTTTCTTTTGTTGCCCTTGTTTTTTTTTATAGTTGTAGTTATTATTGATGTCATTGTTGTTGGATAGGACAGAGAGAAATGGAGAGAGGAGAGGAAGACAGAGAGGTGGAGAAAAATATAGGCACCTGCAGATCTGTTTCACCACCTGTGAAGCGACTCCCCAACAGGTGGAGAGCTGGGGGCTCAAACCAGGATCTTTAAGCTGGTCCTTGCACTTTGCGCCACCTGCACTTAACCCACTGCGCTACCTACTGCCCAATTCCCAGGAGAGAATCCTTAAGATTAGCCGGCTCCCCTGTGGAAATATCTGCCTACATTGTTGAATATTATTTACCTGGGTCCCTTCTGTAATTCTGGAGCAATTTTATTTATTTATTTATTATTTTGTTTTTTTTTTTAGGAGGGAGTTTCTTCAGTGACTGCAATCAGGATAAAGTGCTTCTACTTTTAGGTTTAGAAAGAGAAAAAAAACTAAGAGGCTAAGCTACTATTATGGAAAGTTTATTATTATTGGTATATAAACTAGCTGGGGGCTTAAGCACAGAGCAGTTGGATAATTTAGCTAGCTCCTGGATCCAATTAAAAAAAAACTATGTCGTGTCCACAGTGGGAGGATAGCCATCGCTGAGAAAGCACTCTGTCGTGGATGGTGACACACCTGTGGCATTCTCTTGGTTATAGTTGGCTTGGGATGCAGAATGCTCTAAATCCTCTCATTGTTGCCTTCCAGAAGACAGATACTTCAAGCAGTTCTCCATTTATCTGAGATTACCAGTTAAACTCGTTAAAAAGCAACTATGGCTTGTTCACTCAATTGGCTGTTGGAAAGGTTTCGCCTTCTTGAGCGACATCGTGGCTTTGATTAGTAGAGTGCTAGACTTTTTAGGGGAGGCCCTTTGCAACCGAATTTATGACTCCCGTTGAATGGCATCTGCACAGGGATATGACGTATTTCCTCAACTATTGTACCTGGTGTCAATAAAAGCACATTTAGGAGAATCTGAAACAAAACTCCAGGGTGTTTTTGTTCTTTGGGGGAGCAATAGAACATAAACATTTTGGGCTGGAGCCAACAGCTTTCTCTGACTGGGACTGCAAATTACTGTAGGATGTATAGTTTGCTGGTAGAACACTATTTAGGGAGACCTGTATTTTGTAGAATGTCACTTTTATACACGACCAAGGCACAAGAAAAAGAACAGCAGTTTATTCTTGAATGAGGATTATGTAAAAAAAAAATACTGAAAAGAACTCCAAATTCTAAATTTTTTTAAATTTAATCATTATTACATCAGTCATCAATATCAATACTTAATAGCAAACTGATGATGTAGCCAGTAGGTGAAACAGCTATTAAAAAGTGTAAAAAAATGATTAATCAGGTGTGTGGGGAGGATACTCATGCTCTCCAATTATTTAATGATAAGTACATATTTTTTGAAAGTGTTTGTTTTTAATAATTGACTGTAATATTACCTTGCAAAAATGTAATTGCTTCTTAATTTCGCATCGTAGCTTCTTTGTGCTGGGTACAAAGGTAGTATATTTCTGTAGTTATTGTTTGCAGCACTCCGTGTAAAAAATCACGTTCATTTCAAGAAGCTGTTATGGTATTGATTCTGGTAAAGACTTCCATTAACTGACCAATCTAAATCTCATAAGTGATGTCAGGATAGTTATGCATTTGCTTGGTTCAAGTATTCAGCCATTATGTTAGAATGCAGGCAGTGTCTGAATATGGCTGTTAAATTATTTCTAAATACCGAACCAGAACAGCTTAACAGTTCTGCAGTTTGAGACTGACACAAAAAATGACAATCTGCCACCTCTTTGTTTTTTAAATATTAACGTTGTATTGGGATAGTATTTTTGGAGTAAAAACCTGTGGCACGAGAGGATAAGTGACATAAACAAAGGCAGCTGGGCTTCATGAAATAATGGAACAATAAGGCCCTTGCAGCCGTTCTCATCACTCCAGTATGTTAATTAGCATTCTGTTGTGGCCGCAACACTGAAAACATGTAATCTGTATTGGTGTACAGTACAGCTGTGAACACACATTCTTTTTTGTGAGTCCCTGGAGTTAGCCCTGCCATTGGCATATGCGTTTGGGCCAAAAGTCAAGCCATCACCACTAAAATAGCACACCACAGCGGCAAAATGTCATTTGTCTTTTCTTATTTTTTTTCCTCTCCTCATTGCCACATGCTAGTCAGTGATGTAATCCAGTATCACTGCATCTGCCTCTCTGCTCTTTTTTTTTTTGCGAGAGGGAATTGGGGTGGGGGTGGGGTGAGGGTGGTTGGGAAGCCAGAGAGAGGAGGGTTTAAAAGGCAAGTGGTCTCCAAAGGGTCAAATTAAAGAAAATCAATGTTCTGTGCATTATTTGTCCTAAAGTTGTTTTATTTTTTTAATGTGTAGATTCTGAAGGATCGTGAACCCTGAACCTGCTGCTTGATTTGCTGCAGGAGAGGAGTAGCTGATTCCTGGGGAAAAAGCAGCTCAGTAAACTTTACCCTCACGTGTTATCCATATGCTAAATGTTCACATGTGTAATTCCCATTTGGAGTGGGGGTGGGGGTTAGGATGAAGTCTTCCCATTAGAGAGGTGCAGAAACTGAGGCTGAAGACTGGTTCAATAGTGGATCCTGATGACAGGGTCTTTTTGACCTTCACGCAGGCAAGAAGAGAGGCTTGAAGAGGGTTGGCTGTTTTGAGGGGAGAGGGTTTGCACTTCTTCTTCTAGCGTTTGCCCTTCTTCCGTAGCCAGTCAACAGCGTCAGGTTGAGCCTGATGTAAAGTTTCGAGACCTCCTTTGAATCTGGAGAGGTGGTTTGCGCTAGTAAGCAGAGGCAGAGCTGCTAGAGGCCATTAGCAGCTGGAAGCAGCCACTTGGGCCATCAGAGTTAAGACAGGGCTAGAATCAGAAAGGTCCCTCTTATGTGATTTGGCTGTTCCCATGTGGCCTGCAGGAAGTCGCCTCTGTTACTGTTGGAACTCTGATATTGCCGGAGTTTTCTCTGATGCCAGCCTTGGAGTCAAATGGGTGGGTGGCAGCATTGTTGTCATAGTTGCTAGATGAGGTAGCCAAACACTGCTTGAATTTTCACTTGATAGAGTTTAGCTTGAAATGCAAACATGGTTTTCACTCTTCTCAAAGTATTTCAGCTCTCTCTGTGTGGGTGTATATGTACAGACTCCCCAGCATAGGGGACACACACACACACACACACACACACACACACACACGTTCATGAAGTATATATCTGCAAATTTTGTTGAATAAAAAAATAACACTTTATGTCATTTTAAATGTATTACAAATTCAGATAAAAAACCTCTAGTTGTTAAGACATTGCTTATATTTTGGTTTAATTCTCCCTACCCCATTCCACTCCACCTCACCATCTGAGCTGATTACATCAAAAGTGATTCATTTCTCCTCTCTCTTAATCTCTTTCCCTTTCTCTACCTACCACCTCTCCCTTTCTCTCTCTCTCTCTCTCTCTCTCTCTCTCTCTCCCTTTCTCTCTCTCTTCCTTTCTCTCTTTCGCAAGCAAATAGCAACAGCCAAAAATATCCCTAACTGACTGTGAAGTAACTTTCAGACTCTGGGCAAAGCTTCTTGTCTCTTCCTGAAAAATGAGAATGAATTCTCTGCTCCAGTTTTTTTTTTTCTTGTAATCTTCCTCAAACCTGGTTGAAAAATGTGCCCCCCCCCCCCCGCCCATGCCCCCAAGCCACAATGTAAATACAGCATCTGGGTCACATTTGCTGATCCAGTTTGGTCCTGCTTTTGGATGATGGAGGAATCAAATTGCCTGACTTTGGGTGATGGGAGGGAGTGTCAACTGGGAGCAGAGGAGGTCAAAGGTTAATAGCACTGGGTTATTTTACTTACTTTTTTTTTTTTAATTAGCAGAATAGATCCTTTCCCACTTGCCCAGTCCAAGTTCCACAACCTTTAGAGAAACCTCAGTTGGTATCTTTCCCTAGGCTTGCCAGGATGAAGATGAAGTAAGTAGGCTTGATACTAAGATTTTAGATCTCATTTTTCTTTTCCTCGAAATTCACCCAGCCTTCCCCCTTTGGTTAATGGCTCTTTAAATATTGAAATGCCTGGCAAAACAAAACAAAATAAAATAAAGTGCAGGCTGTCAAAGAGATAAGCACAATAACAACAACAGCAATGTTGGTATATCTTTTTAGAAATGTGTCTTCCTCCTGGTAAAAGTATATAATTAATAGGAGAATTTTCCTCCAGATGTGGCTATACTATAATAGAGCCTTATAAATGCTACAGAAAGAAAAATTGCTTGGAACGAAGGCGTCGTCAATGAGAGCACACCTGGGTCTGACAAAGATTGCATTTAGGGACTGCTGTGCTATCACAACTCAGAGAAAGACCAAGTCTCCGGGAGCAGCTGGAGAGAAAGCCCCAGCAAATCTGCATGCAAATAGCAGCACATTGTTAACTTAATCAGATGCCGAGGAAAAGATGTGCCAGAACCGGGAGGATGAGCTTCACACACGGAGGAGAGCAGCATGGGCTGCCATGGGCGGACTTAGGGCAAGGGTGGGTTTGCAGCAAGGTGCAGCCAGGCCTGGCCCCAGCCTACCCATCTGCCTGCTGCCCGGGTTCCCCTGCCTGAAGTCAATTTATCACATCGTGCTTGATTTTGTGCTGCAAAAGGCAGCATTTCAATGGGAAGGAAGCTCTATCTATTACTATTTATTATGATGATTAGAGGTGTGGGCATTATTTTGCCTGACTCCATAATTCCAATTAAATATTATTTCTGTGCAAATATATGGGTACATGAAGATAAGAAATATTTCCCCAGAGTAGATAAAGAACGAGTTTTATTTTATTTTTGAATTAAAAAACAACTCACTCTCTTAGTTGAAGTACTGGGTACCAACTGGACCTTAAGAAGAACCGGAAGACACCTGTTATCCATGTTTCATAGTCATATGAATGAAAATACATATTTTAAATCTGCTCCATCTTTGAGTCTAGCACCATAAAAAATAAAAAGTAATACTATTTAATCACCCACAGCTTAATAGTGCCTTAGTTGTTTACTGCCATTGCACTAATTGCTCTGTACTAATGTGTTTTTCTGTGATATCCAGTAGTGCTAAGAGAACAGAGATCCATAACCAATTAAATATAGTGTTTTTATGTTAAATATATATCTTGTGAGGCGAGGAAGGGAATAGAAGCCACCCTTAAGAAAGGAGCATTGGCATCCTTGTCGGTGCCCGCAGAAGGTGCCTGCATTGCCTTTTCCGCGCAAAGACAAAGGGGATAATTTTTTTTTTGGCAAGAAAACAAACCCAAGGAAAAACACAACAAACTGTTTCCCTTTTTTTTTTTGTTTTGTTTTGTTATTGCTTCCTTTCCCTCCTGCAACTCCTCCTCCTCCTCCTCCTCTTCCCTGGGGCCTTTTCTGTCTCCTCTCTCCTTCCAGGGAGAGAGAGTTTGGTTGGGGAGGAAGCAGAAGGAGAGCGGCCAGGCCACCCCGGTGCCAGGCGGGCGGTAGAGGAAGGCTGGCCCCAGGCCCGGGCAGGGGCGCCCGCAGCCCACCCGCCGAAAGAGCCCATTCAGGCGCGGGCAGCCCCTGGCAGAGGGTTAATTGAGGATCATTGTTGTCGGTTCCAGAAGGAGTGAAGCTCTGGAGAGCAGGGTGCATGGACGTGGCTCTGGGAGGGAGGAAGGTGAGGGGGGGGGGGAATGGGCCATTCAAAGTAATTGCCCACGCCGGTGGGACTAACAAAGAAATGCAGCCCGAGGAAGATGCAGCCTAGGCCCTGGGGGTGTTTTGGGGCGACATTGCCAGCCCTCCAGGAGAACCTGGCCACTGAGCGGTGGCCCTAAGGCTGGCTGCCCGCGGTCCTGGGCTGGCGGGGCGCCTGGTGGGGCTGCACTGGCGGGCGCTGCCTCCTCCTACTGCCAGCCGCCAGGCCCCGCAGAGCGAGCGCGGCTCTTCACCTTGCAGAGGGGGAGATAATGAGATCAATTAGTGGCGCCGTCACCGCGCACAGACAGCTGCTGGCGCATAGTAATCACAGGCCCGGCTGCTGCGTGGGGCTCCTGCTACCTGGGGCTCCTGCTACCTGCACACCTGCCCCGACTAGGAACCAGGACCCCAGGCCTGCCTGGGATCCCTGGGGATCCGGCCCAGTCAAGACCTGCACATGCCCCACATCCTCTGCTCTGCTGGAGAGCACACCCCATAGTCTGCCACCACTCTGGGGGATGCTCCCTGCATACATTTGCATGTGTGAATGCTCCTGCCCCAGGAATGTGTGTGTATACACCTCAGAGTGGGTAGACTTAGCTGTGCAGGTGTGTGAGTGTGCCTTAGTGTGTGAGCAGAAGTAGGTGAGTGTGTTGGTGACTGTGTCTTTGTAGTCAAATGCACCTGTGTGTACATATATTTCTTTGAATGCTTATGACAGCTTGGTTGTGTGGTGTTATGCCCGTGACAACTAGCTTCTATGTGCCTGTGTGAGTCACTATGAGTGTCACTATGTGTCCATGTGCCTGTGCACACATTGCTAAGGTTTGTGTGTACAGCAGCTGAGGCAGCCTTCTGTATGTGATGAGTGAGGGCTGGTAGGAGGATATGGCATGTAGTGGGGGCCCACTTATGGGAATGCCTGTGTCTCCCACCAGGGAGGCTCTGTGCCTCTTCCCCCTCAGCCCCTCATCTCCATTGGCTCCTGGGAGCCTGAGCTTTCCTTGGGAGCCCCGAGAAAGGGCCATATGCCATATGTCACCTGTTTGGTGACAACAATATCTCTCTACCTCCTCTGTCCACATGCCTTCATGTCTGTGGATCTGTCTTTGTAGACTTAGTTCTGGTCAGCCACCTCAGAAGGTTCTGGTACCTGAGGTAAAGAGAGCTTTTAATCTAAAAACCCCTCTCCTCACCCCTCATCTAATGTAACCCCACAACCCCACCAACTCATGATTATACCCTAAATCACAAAGCTGAGAACAGCCATCAGATCCATCCAGGCTCAGGGAAGCACAGTCTCCTTTCAATGTGGCACATTTTTAATGTTTGTCAGTGCTCAGTACTGGACATCTGAGTTTCCCTCACCATTCAGAGAGGCCTGGGTGTACTGCCCTTGTGATTTTGGGGAACACAGATTCAGGGCCCACAGAAGTTAGGAAAGAAGCATTACCCAACAGGATAACTTCTTCAGGCCTTTGCTTTTTGCAATGTTCATTCTTCCTCCTGTTCCCTTAGTGGTTCTGCTCAGCTGCCCCATCTCAGAACCATCCTTCCTGGTGTCTGTGCTGTGGCAGTGTCCCCTCTACATCCTCATTGTGCTTCCTGCTGTAGTCCTTCTCTTTGCCTGCTTCGCATCTTCAGTTACCATCTGCCTCCCTCATTAAAACACTTATTCCTGAAGGCCAGGGTCTCCTGTCTTGCTCACAGCAACCTTAGTACCTGGCCTGCTGAGCCCTACACTTATACTTGGGTGGGTGTTCGATGACTCAGTTGATAAGTTTGTGGGCATCCAATCCCTGGCTGATTTGGAATTCAGGAAGAGCCCAAGATGCCTGCCCTAGACACTCAGGGTCTACTGTTGGAGGCCAGCATCCAGGCTATAGTCACACTTGGGTTGGGAGCACAGTCACTCTAAGATGGGGGACTTTTAAAGAGTGGGCACTTACTGAGGGATTGTCACTAAGAGATTCCATGTGGCCTGACACTAGGAATGAGGGCCATGAGAGCCTCCAGATGAGACGGCATAGGTGCCCAGGAACAGACACAGTCCTCAGGTGAAGTCCTCCTATGTACCTGGCAAGTCTCCTGGCTGGTTCCTGTTTGAGTTCCACTTACAGAACTGAAAGAAGGTATGTGAAGTCACTGGTGCTCAGGGGGCTCCTGTGGCCACATCTTCCCCACTGAGTCATTGGGAAGCAGGACTTAGGACCCCAAGAGAGTAACGTCTGCCCCATCTCTAACCCTGAGGTGCCCTGAATAAGGGACTTGATCTTGCTGTGATTTGACCTTATCACATTTGAGTTGATTTGAGAATGCAGTCCTACATCTCCTGTGGGGCATGTGCTCTAAGTGAAAGCTTTTGTGTATGTGTGTGCTGAATTAGTAACACGACTTTATTATTATTATTTAAAAAATTATTAGTGATTTAATAATGGCCAACAAGATTGTGGGGTAAGAGGAGTACAATTCCATACAATTCCCACCACTAGAGTTCCATAGACCCTCCTGTCCACTGAAAGGGTCCCTTGTCTTTATCCCTCTGGGAGTATGGACCAAAGATTTTTATGGAGTACAGAGGTGCTGGCTTCTGTAATTGCTTCTCCACTGGACATGGGTGTTGACAGGACAGGCTGATGCATACCTCCAGCCTGTTTCTATCTTTCCCAACTTTTCCGAAATCTGGTGAGCTGGGGTTCCAAGACATATTGGTGAAGTCATCTTCAGGAAGGTCAGGTTGGTGTCATGGTAGCATCTGCAATTGGTGGCTAAAAAGCATTACAATATAAAGCAGAACAAATTGTTTAATAATCAGGAAACTAAAGGTAAAAGTATAGCAGATGACATAGTGGGGGTTGTATTGTTAAATGGGAAACTGGGGAATGTTATGCATGTACAAACTATTGTATTTACTATTGAATGTAAAACATTAATTCCCCAGTAAAGAAATAAATTAAAAAGAAAAGAAAAGAAAAAAAAGGTATCACCAGGAACGATGGAGTTGTGCAGGATTTAACTCTACCCTGGTGGTAAATTAAATAAACAAAATAGAGTTGATGTGTTGATGTCACATGTGCTTTTTTTTTCAAATGTTTACTTTTTTTTCCTTTTTTTATTTATAAAAAAGAAATATTGGCAAAACCATAGGATAAGAGGGGTACAACTCCACACAATTCCCAGCACCAGAACTTCATATCCCATCCCCTCCCCGATAGCTTTCCTATTCTTTAACCCTCTGGGAGTATAGACCCAAAGTCATTCTGATATGCAGGTTGAAGGTCTGGCTTCTGTAATAGCTTCCCTGCTGAACATGGGTATTGACAGGTTGATCCATACTCCCAGCCTGTCTCTCTCTTTCCCTAGTGGGGCAGGGATTTGGGGAAGTGGAGCTCCAGGACACATTGGTGGGATTGTCTGTCCAGGGAAGTCTGGTTGGCATCATGGTAGCATCTGGAACCTGGTGGTTGAAAAGAGAGTTAACATACAAAGCCAAACAAATTGTTGACTAATCATGGACCTAATCATGGACCTAATCATGGCTGGAGTAGTGCAGATGAAGATTTGGAATCTCTGTTTTGTAGATAGCTAGTAGGCATATTTTAGTTAAATTCCAAAGGGCCGGGTCCATGACTGTTCAACAATTTGTCTGGCTTCGTATGTTAACTCTCTTTTCAGTCACCAGGTTCCAGATATCATCAGGATTCCGGCCAGGCTTCCCTAGAC
The DNA here is from genome assembly GCF_950295315.1 of Erinaceus europaeus. Classification (NCBI taxonomy): domain Eukaryota; kingdom Metazoa; phylum Chordata; class Mammalia; order Eulipotyphla; family Erinaceidae; genus Erinaceus; species Erinaceus europaeus. Next base: position 178,867,128 of record NC_080163.1, read on the forward strand.
TGAAGACCCCACCAATGTGTCCTGGAGCTCCGCTTCCCCAGAGACCCGCCCTACTAGGGAAAGAGAGAGGCAGACTGGGAGTATGGACCGACCAGTCAACGCCCATGTTCAGCGGGGAAGCAATTACAGAAGCCAGACCTTCCACCTTCTACAACCCACAATGACCCTGGGTCCATGCTCCCAGAGGGCTAGAGAATGGGAAAGCTATCAGGGGAGGGGGAGGGATATGGAGAATGGGTAGTGGGAATTGTGTGGAATTGTACCCCTCCTACCCTATGGTTTTGTTAATTAATCCTTTCTTAAAAAAAAAAAATTCCAAAGGGCCTGTGGCAATACTAGTTTTTTTTTTTTTCCCTTGAGCCTGAAATCTGATATGCAGGTGGATCCTAATTATTGTTTGGGGAGCTGATTTCATGGCTGGAAAAAGGACCAGGAAGCTGGATCAGGGAAGAGAGTAGCTCCCTAATGTGGGAAAGGGGTATAAATATTGTTGACTGGAAACCCCATCGATTGGATGTCATCTGGGGCCCATATTCAGCTTAGGTGCCTATGTGTCCTCTGCATCCCAATAGATCTGAGCTCATATTCTGTGGTCATGAGTAGGAACATTCCATGCTGCCCCAATACTGACCCATCTTCCTCAGGTATAGCATAGAGTATGTTGTCCATCCTCCCTTCGGAGGATGGAACATTGTCTACTGTTGTTGATCCAAGTTGAGGGCAAGGTCCTATGGGGGCCACAAAGGGGTCTTTTTTGTTGTTCCTGATAGAGATGACCGGTAACAATGGATAGAGGGATTTATTTGAGGTTTAGGTCCATCATGTCTTTTGGGAATCTCAGGACTCTCCGAATAGGGTCCCAGCTGATGGGATGGCCTGATAGTGACTAAAGAGTCATTGCTAAAGTATGCCAGTCTCTTGCCCTTATTCATCTTTTGCCATCCTTGCTTTGATAAGGTTAGCTTTAGAGTGAGTGAGAGAACTGTAGTAGGAAATAGGTTCCTTCAGAGGATGGAACATTCTCTACCATTGTTGATCCACGTTAAGGCAAGGTCCTATGGGGGCCCCAAAAGGGGTCTATTCTGTTGTTCCTGATAGAAATGACCAGTAACAATGGATAGAGGAATTTATTTGAGGTCTTGGCCCATCATGTCTGTTTGGAAATCTCAGGACTCCCTGACTAGGGCCCCAGCTGATGGGGTGGCCTGATAGTGACTAAAGTATGCCAGTCCCTTGCCCTTATTCACCTTTTGCAGTCCTTACTTTGGTAAGTTTAGCTTTGGAGTGACTGAGGGAAGAGTAATAGGTAGTAGGTGAGGAGGGTATCTAAGTCTAAGTAGACACTATTTCATTATGAACTTTATACTGACTCACTACAGACTATTGTGCACTTTTGCTTTCAGGTATATATTTTGCCCTAATTTATGGATTCATGTGAACATATGCCCTATCTCAAGGGACCTGGTCTATATCTAGGTTTTGGGACTTTATTAGGAAGCGAACCACCTGGAATGGAATTAGAGAATACTATGAAAGGAAAGGGCTGACCCGAGTAATGAGGATAAAAGGTTGACATTCCATGCCTGACGTCTCTGGACACAGTCTGAAGTGAAGCATGCTGAGGTGGTACTCTTTGCACTGATTAGGATGGGATTGGTGGATGCAATATCATTCGGTATGAACTGAAAGAAACATTTGGGAAAGTGAGCCCCACCCTAGAAGTTCCAGGACTGGGGTAAAATATAGGCTCTATAGAGGAAGTGGGAGGTTCCTGCTGTCTTAGTGTTTAAGAAGACAATAAATAGTTATTGCTATGATAACATTATTTGGCAATTGGGTTAACTTTGAAATATCCCTTTGTTAGGATCTGCTGTATCATACACAACATCACCATAATTTATGTCCTTTGACATTATTTGTATATAGCTGTGCCACTGGTTGCTTCTGTTCTCCCTGGACTAAGATTTTTTTTTAAATTTTTTAAAAATATTTATTTTATTTATTTATTTATTCCCTTTTGCTGCCCTTGTTGTTTTATTGCTGTAGTTATTATTGTTGTTGTCGTTGTTGGATAGGACAGAGAGAAATGGAGAGAGGAGGGGAAGACAGAGGAGGAGAGAAAGATAGACACCTGCAGACCTGCTTCACCACCTGTGAAGCGACTCCCCTGCAGGTGGGGAGCCGGGGTTCGAACCGGGATCCTTATGCTGGTCCTTGTGCTTTGCGCCACCTGCGCTTAATCTGCTGCGCTACAGCCCGACTCCCTGGACTAAGATTTTAAGAGAGTCAACATATCAAAGACTTAGCCTATGTATTAAAAAGACTCAGTCTGTGCTTTAAAATGTTTGAGACATTCAATCCATTTTCCCCTCTCATATTACTTAAATAGTCATTTATATGACTACAAATTAATAGGAGTGTACATAAACACCATTCCCATCACCAAAAGACTGTGTCTCATCCCATCTCCACCCCCACCCACCCCCACCCCATGAAGCCGAACATCCACCCTCACCCTCACCCTCACCCTCAACCCAGGGTTTTTACTTTGGTGCCCTACTCCAAATGTCACATGTTTCCAGGTGCTGGGTTGAATTTGGCTCCTTCTGAGATAGAACATTCTTGGCCACTGTTAGAAGTTGCCTTTTAGAACCATGCACTTATGTCCATGTTTGCTTTATACCCCCCCTCCTTCCATCCCCCATTTTACCCAGCCTTGGGCCCCTCAGCCCTGAAACAATAGTAAATGAAATGACATTTTGAGAGAACAGCAGAGAAGTATCCACACTAACAATACTTATTTAATTACTTTGATAAGGAGACAGACCAGAGCACTGCTTCTCTGTGGTACAAGATGGTAGCAGGGGTTGAACCTGGGACCTCAGGCATGCGAGTTCTATGTTCTAACAGGCTGAGCTATCCCCCCATTCCAGTGGCAGCTTTCTTACAGGAAAGAAAAGCAGGACATTTCAAATATGGACCCTCTGGAAAGAGTAAGGGCAAAATTCTAGATTACTTCAGAACTCCCCTGTTCTCATGGGGTCCTACTGATTCTTGGAAACTAAGAGTAGAAGTGGGGACACAGGTTTTGGCCCTTGTCTTATGGATCCCAAGTGGCCTTGGTGCTTCTTTGGATCTATGAGTCCTGGAGTGAGAGTGCATGGGATGGGGAGCTCCATCCAGTGCCTGCCTCATAGGGAGAACCAGCAAAAAAAAAAAAAAGTATGTTGTTCTCAGGATGAGGAACATAGGCCCAGAGGGGAGAGTAACTCAGCTGAGTTGCTAGAGCTGGTCAGTACTGGAGTGGGGCTCACACACCTCTTATACCTTAGAGAACCTCCACACACCTCAGAGGACATGCCACTCTGGGTGCTTCCTGCAAGGTGAAGTTCTGGCAGGGAGTCTCACTAAAGACCCCAGAAGGAGACATAAGTGCAAAATAATAGTCCCAGGGGCCAGAACATTCTTCAAGGAGGGCCTTCTTCTTCTTGCTAGTAGTCAGCCTTCTACTTCATCTTTCCATGGCTTAATTAGGCAATCCCTAACTAGCTAGTTGAAGGCAGCTACTTGTTGCCCACATAGAAATTCACATGTGGAGCTGAATACTGGCAGGAAGCAGGAAGCATTACACTTAGAAGGGTGGTAAGGTATAAGCATGAGAAATGGACTTGGGTGAAGACACAGCATAATGGTTTCATGCTTGAGGCTCTGATGTCCGAGGTTCAATCCCCAGCGTCGCCATAAGCCAGAGCTCAGCAGTGCTCTGGTCTCTCCCTACATGTATTCCTTTGTATCTCTCTTTCTTAAAAAAAGACCTAGAAAGGGGAAGGATTTGCCACACTCAGGTCCACCTACCATTGAACAACACGGTGGTTTTGATCCCAGAAAGTTGCAGTGACAGGAGTCAGGAGGTAGTGCAGCAGGTTAAGCGCACATGGCACAAAGTGTTAATGGACCTGCATAAGGATCCGGTTCGAGCCCCTGGTTCCCCACCTGTAGGAGAGTCGCTTCACAGGCAGTGAAGCAGGTCTGCAGGTGTCTATCTTTCTCTCCCCCTCTCTGTCTTCTCCTCCTCTCTCCATTTCTCTCTGTCTTATCCAACAATGACAACATCAATAACAGCAACAACAATAACTACAACAATAAAAAAAAAGGAAGTTGCAGTGAGAAGGGTCTGAGTTAAAAGCATTCAAAAAGAGATACATTTGTTTAATGTGTCTGTTTGTTTGTTTGTTTTGGGTAGGGACTGAGAGTAATTGAGAGTGAAGAGGGAGATAGGGAGAGAAAGAGAGATACCTGAAGCAGGGCTTCACCTTTCATGAAGCTCCCCCCGCCCGCCGCCCCCATGTAGATGAGGATCCAGGTCCCTGTGCACTGTGACATTCATACTCTACTAGGTGCACCTGCGCCTTCCCCCAGATACTGTAATTCATAAGGGGCTCACCTGATCTGTTGTGAACTCACAGTGAGCTTTGCAGGTGGTTTCAGCTGTGATCTCACATGTGGGTGCCCTCATACCAGAAGGATTCTTATTCCCCAAGAAATTTAGCTTGTGGCACTGGGAATGAGTTCAATGTGTCATGACTTCCCGAGGAAGTGTAGCCTCACAAGGGGGGTGGGGGAGAGGCACCTTCTGGAAGGCTCATACCCAATTGCTTGTCAGCAAGGACTTACACTGCATCTCCTCAGGTGCCCAACACAGGTTTCTGAATAATTGGCTCAAATCTTGTCTTCACAGCCAATCCATTTGCCTTTATCAGATCTGTGCTGGTACTATAGTAGGGACTGGGTGCTAGGTGAGGTCTGTGCTCACTTTTGGGTAGAGAAAGAAATCACAGCCATCAAGAAGATAACGAGAGAGGATGGAGTGCCTCATTCACATAAGACTGGCTTGAGAGCTGTCCCTGGGGAAGTGAGCTTAGGTCAGAGACTTGCACGGTAACATGGCATCAGGGATATGGACAGTGGGAATCCTAATGGGGAAGACAGAGAGAATCCTAGAGAGAGGTGTCTGGGGGTCTGACAAACTGGAGGGACTGGACTCAGAGTATGAGGGGCAGCTGGGAAAGACAGGATGGGATGAGGCCAGGTGGAGGGCTGCCCAGGCCACATGGGTTCTGTCAGCTGGGACAAGTCACTGGCTCCTGCTTTGGGGAGTAGTGAGATGTGATTCAGAGTCCCATGTGTGATGACAGTGCAGTGGGTGAGACAGGATGATGGCAGAGGACTGGGAGAGGGACATAAGTGTTTGGGGTGGGGGTCAGCAAGTAGCTCACCCAGAAGAGTACATGTGTTACCATGTACAAAGACTGGGTTCGACCTCCAAGTCCCCACGTGGGAGCAGCTATGTGGGGGGTGATGGGGAAACTTTGTGAGCATTGGAGTAATGCAATAGTGTCTCCCTTCTTGCTATCTCTATCTCTCATCCTCTATTTAGAATATAGAAAAAATATGATTGCCAGGATTTGTAGAATTGTGTAGGTGTTGAGTCCCAGCTATAGTTTTAGTGTCAATAATAACAATGATAATAATAATAGAAATGTTCAGGACCTGTGGAAGAGACAGTTGGGCTGACTGGTATGTGTGTGTGTGTGTGTGTGTGTGTGTGTGTATTCTTTTATTCTATCTCTCAGGTCCTCTACCCCCATCCAAATCTACTTAATGTATCAAAGCACTGCCAAATAAATTCCCATAAATTCTACAGGGATAGTCAGCAAATATTTCATATTTAAATACTTTTGTTGGAAGATAGAAAGCAGGGAGAGGAGAATGTGCTTCATTCCCTGGATAAACTCATATCCAAATGGCCACAGGAGAAGCTCTGAGTGAAGTGGACTTTCTTCTGTTCACATCCTGCCTGATGTGTTTACTAACTGCTCACTGGCTGAGCCCTCACCTGCCATCTACTTTGGAAGAGATAGCTCCATCATCATGTCCCTCCTCCCACGTGAAGGCCACTGACATGCTAATAAAAAAAAGTGTGTTCGTAGAGCCAAATGGATGACACATCTGTTTGAGTACATATGTTACCCTCTGCAAGGATATTGGTTCAAACCTCAGGTCCACACCTGCAGGGGGGACACTTCATGAGCAGTGAGGCAGTGCTGCAGGTGTCTCACTATCACTCTCCCCCTCTATCTATCCCTCTTCTGTCAATTTCTTTCTGCCCTATGAGATAAAAATAAATAAGATAAATAAATATTTTAAAAGTGTCCCATTTGAACTGAGTATCAACATGTCAGCCATGGGTATGGACGAGTGGTCCAGGTGTGTCCTCTGTGTGAGGCTTGTCCTTTACAGTCTGGGTAAGTTTCTGCAGCTTCAGTGGGCCTGCATGGACCATTCATTTCCTCCAAGACATTCAGGTGGGAGATCTACAAAACAATAATAGGTCAATACATTTAAATTAGAACTTTCAAAAAATTCAATAATGGTATTTACAAATTAATAAAACACTGGAAAGACAACATCTGCACTTCTTTATTTAGGGATGCAGTTAATTTTCTCATTGATTAAAGATTCTTTGGGTGGATGGGATGTGGGCAGGGAACTGTGATTTTTAAAAAATTTTTTTAAAGAAGTAAGTTTTTAAAAAACATGGGTACCTGGGAGTCAGGAGGTAGTGCAACAGATTAAGCGCACATGATGCAAAGCACAAGGACTGGCTTAAAGATCCCGGTTGAGCCTCTGCCCCCCACCTACAGGGGAGTCGCTTCACAAGCAGTGAAGCAGGTCTGCAGGTGTCTATCTTTCTCTCCCCTTCTCTGTCTTCCCCACCTTTCTCCATTTCTTTCTGTCCTATCCAACAATGATGACATTAATAACTACAACAATAAAACAACAAGGGCAACAAAAATGAATAAATAAATAAATAAATAAATAAATATATATATATCTTAATAAATAATAACACATTTATAAAAAAAAATGGGTGCCCATGTTGCTGGTTCCATCAGTTAACTACCCAAACAGCCTCAGTGGTGAGGGAAGGCTGCCTGGTCTGGCAAGGCAGAAACTGTGGCAAGGGTAGAAGTGACTAGAATTCATGAAATCTAGCTGACTTCAGTAGGCATGGAGGTAGTGACAGGCTAGCCAGTACCTTTGGGTCACTGATTTTAAAGGCTTTACTTTGTAGATGAGGAAGCATCACCACTGTGTCAAGAACTGACCAGCGTCTGCTGGCAGAGTAGAGACAGTCGAACACAACAAAATGAACTACAGCATAGAGATGCTCGCCTTGTGAAGGAATTCCATGTATGAAATCATCATGTTCTTTTTTATTTTTTCCTTTTTCTTTCTGTCACTGTTCCAATGAATTCCCCATAGAAATCCTCAAAATTATCCATTAGAATCTGGGTATCAGGAATAAAATGTCATAAAGTTAATACCCAAGGAACACCTTAAGGTTTTTGGGCTAAAACCTATGGCATAAGGCAAGGAAGATGTGCCTTTTATTCTGGCATGGGACTTACCCCATTTGGGCAGCAGACATTTCTGAAGGTTCACTACTGGAAGTCAGAACCCCTGTGGAGCCTCTGTAACATCTCCCACCACCCAGTGTTGCTCACTCACTTACCCTTTTTCTCGTTCTTAAAATAATATTTATTTATTTATTATTGGATAGACAAAGAGGAATTGAGAGAGGGAGGAGGAGATAGAAAGGGGGAGAGGCAGAGAGATACCTGCAACTCTTATTCATTACTCATGAAACTTCCCCTTGCAGGTGGGGACCAGGGGCTTAAGCCTGAGTCCTTGCACACTGTATTGTATGCACTTTACCAGGTGATTCACCACCTGGCCCCTTCATGCTTATTCTGCACTCTCATTGCTTTCTTGCTTCCTTCTTTTAAAAAACTATTTTGTTTACTTACTTTTAAATAACTTTTTTATTTATTTGGGATAGAGACAGAAAAATTGAGAGGGGAGGGAGGGAGAAGGAGGGGGAGGAAGAGGGAGAGGGGAGAGAGAGACTGAGAGAGATAGAGAGAGGGAGAGGGAGAGGGAGAGAGAGAGAGAGAGAGAGAGAGAGAGAGAGAGAGAGAGAGAGGATAATACACAGAGAGGGAGAAAGCAGAGTACTGCTCTGCTCTGGGTTATGGTGGTGGTGGGGATTGAACCTGGAATTCTATAGCCTCAGTCATGAAAATCTCTTTGCATAGCCACTGTGATATCTGTCTAGCCACCTTTCTCTTATTTAATGCTGTTGAACATCCCTAGTGACCCACAAGCTATAATACAGGCATGTTGGTGAATGAGGAGACCAGGCCAGGGACTGTCTATAGGTGTACCATCTTAGTGGATGGCATGGAGTGGATATCTAGGGCTTATCTACTGAATGATCTCTTGGTTCAGGCTCTCTACATGGGGCCCTGGGTGCCTTCCATCAGAGATGCAGAGCCTGACTCTGGTGAGTCGAGATGAGATGTGTTTTGAGACTACAAAGTCCTCATAAAGTTCAAATGTCAAAAGGGTCATCCACTATAAAAGCTGTGGACATCTGGAAAGAAAGTGATGTAAAAAAAAAAAAAAAGACATGTGGGCAGGGCAGTGGCACACTTGGCTAAGCATACATATTGCTAAGTGCAAGGACCAGGGTTCAAGCTAGATGAAATAAGTCTGTAAGTATCTATATTTCTGTCTCCCTCTATATCTCTCCCTCCTCTTTCAATTTCTCTTTGTCTTATATATTTTTTTAAAAGGAATATATGGCCTATGGGAGTGGGTGATTCATAGTGGCAGCACTGAGCCCCAACAATAAAACCATGGTGGCAATAAACGCAAAGAGAGAAAGAAAGAAAGAGAGAGAGAGAGAGAGAGAGAAATGAAGAAAAATGTGTTCCTTTGAGCTCAAGATCCTCGCCAGTAGGGGAGATGTTTCAAGAGCAAGCTATGGGTATCCCTTTCTCTTTTTTCTCTCACCCTTTTTCTCTATTTCATCATAATAAATGACAACAAACAAAAAAAATTTAGGTCTGTTTCTCAGCTGGAGATTGGAGAAGCAAGAAAATGTCTTTCAAGGACAGGACCAGCCAAGAGAGATGGGGACAGGAGGAGGGAGGAGAAATTGATTGAGTTGAATGATCTTGAAACTTGAGGGAAATGATGACCCTCAAGTTTCAAGATCTACTTGTTGGTGTCTACTGAAGAGACATCCTAGCTGAGGCATCCTCTGCTATGGGCAGAAGCAATGCTAATTCCAGGGAGGGGAGAGTGTTTGATTGGGTGTCCTGTGGATGTTTCCCCATGAGCTGGCTAACTGGCTTCCATGCTGGATCCCTCCCATATCTACTCTCAGCTGTAGCCTGTTGCATTGTCTTCATCTGTCTCTACTCTACCACCGGCTGTTGGTCAGTGGCAATAAATAGTTTGGAAACAAGTGGTGGGTCCCTCACTGCCCTCTGACCAGTTTCTGACACAGTGGTGATGCCTTCTTACCAACAAGATAAGAGTTTTCCTACCTGCACTTGACATCCCTGCTCCAGACTTCACTAAGCACACTTCCCTCTTATAACCTTTTCTCTTGGGGCATACACCCTACAGAGCCCACCCTCTCATCTGAGTACCGACTGCAGATTCGGTTGGTGGTCCACCATGTCCTTCTGACTACTCAAACTTCCTTTTTCAGATCCAGATGCATTTCCTTGTCTCTCATGAGCTTGTCCTGCTGTCTAAAGTCAGCACTTGGATTTCTGTTCAGGTTGTTGCTCATTTATGGAACCCAGGGCATTACAGAAGGTTGTATGCCCAGCTGGGCCTCTATGGAGATGCCCAAATACATGGCAGTCTCCCACTAACAACAACAACAACAACAAAACTTTCAGAGGAATTTACTCCCCATGGAATTGTCCCTTTGTCCCACTTTAATTTAGGCTTTACTAAACTATGCCCAGAATATTCTGTTGTTAGATAGTGTCACATCTAAGATCCCTTCACCTCCTGGCCTCCCCAGCTCCATCTCATACAACATTTTCCCACCCTGCCCTTCCCTTCTTCAATGTCACCTCTTCTGTCAATGAGCACCATGCCATATCGCAGACATATCAGGTCCTTGAAAGAACTTATGGTGTTTCCTTATTTTAGAAAGCTAGGCTTCTCACCATCTCACCTTCAGAAAACTCCTATTTATTCTCCAAGACCCAAAGTAAAAGACCACCTTACTAAAGTCATTTCTTCCTACATGGAGGGAGTTCCCCCCTCCATCAGCTGAGCTTTTGGATCTGACTACCCTGTAGCCTGCACAAAAATCTTCTCCCTTTGCCTCTCCTTTCTCCTTTCACAGTGTAGATCCTAAGTTGTCATTTGTCAAATATCTGTAGGTACCAGAGCGGTGCCTGGTATGCAGCTAGGACTGTAGGTATTGGATACTTATTTTAGACTCTCAGGAATAGATTTTGGTGGAAGAAACTTGGAAGTCCCTCCTGCATCTCTTTGCTACACTTCTGTCACTAAGGAACAGCAACAGAGCTTGTCTGTAGATTGGTGGCATATGCAGTATGGGACTGTTCCAGAGAGCTTGTCCAAAGTCACACTCTGTCAAGCACTTTTTTTAAAGATAGCATGTTGACATTTGTATGCTAGATCCTGATAAACTGGTGCTGGAGGAAGCCCTGCATATAGACAACATGCTCGCTTTTGTGTATCAGTGAAGCTTCAGTGGCCTGTCAAAACAGAAGCAGGTTTTTTCATGTGGCTCTCCCATCACCTTCTCTTGGCCAGGGCTGTCCAGGCCAGGGCTGGGTGATGGCACACCTGGTTGAATGTACACTTTAGCATGTGCACAGACCTGAGTTCAAGCTCCATCCCTACCTATGGTGGGGAGCTTCATTAGTGGTGAAGTAGTGTTGCAAGTATCTATAGCTATCTGCCTATCTATCTATCTATCTATCTATCTATCTATCTATCTATCTATCATTTCTCCTTCCTCTCTTAATTTATCTCTGTCCAATAAAAAAAAATTAGTAAAAAAAAGGGGAAAAATGTCACTGGGAGTGGTGGATTCATTGTTCAAGCACTGAGCCCCAACCATAATCCTGGTGGCAATAAAACAAAATAAAATTAAAATAGATAGAAAAGAACTGCCCAGGCTTTGTATTGGCATCCAAAGGAAATCCAGGAAGAACTCTGAAAGTGAGGGAGGTGGCTGTTCAACTGTGTGATGCTGAAGGAAACATCCTGCAGACCTGAAAGGGACCATCCCTGGCCGTAATCTGACCCTGAGTTGTGCCATGCACAGTCTGAGCTGTCATCCTGCTGCCGCGGGGTACAGGAGCTGGGCCCACAAGAACCCATTGTGCTAGCCTAGTGTTGGGAGGAGCTGGATAGAGTCTGCTCTGGGTCCTCCTGTGGCTGATGGTAGTGAGGGACCCACTGCTTCTTTCCAAACCATTTATTGCCACTTACCACAGGCTTGGTTTACATCTGCTGCTGAGAGCAGAGTGATCCCAATTTGGAAGCCGTGGAGGCCGTTTTTCACCCACACTGACATAAGCCATGACTCTCAAAGCCGATGACACACTCCAGATAAGGACAAATGCTCACAGAAGGGGACATTTGTTGCCTCTGTTGCTTAATCCCAGTTTGTAAAGAAGCTGCAGGCTACTGGATGATGGGGCATGCAGTACTGCTCCCAGGGGCCTTCTCACTCTTACATGGACACCATCCCTCCTCTCCCAGGACACTTGGCCAGAGACCTCACCACCCAGATCAGAGGTGGGGGGTCCTGGGCAGAAGGCATGGGGAGGCCAGTCCCAAGTTGGATGTGGGTGGGACTGGTCACTAAACTGGGTTGTAAACACATCACAGGTCTCTCTGTCTCCCTTCCCATTTTTTCATCTTACGGTTCTAGGGTTTCAAGTCTTCAAGACCAATAAATGTCAGCCTGACCAGAAGTAGGGCCTCTGAGAAACAGGGGGTTGGAGATGTGAGGACAGGGGTGCATCTGTATGATTTTCTGGGTGGAGGGTGTGAACTAGAGATGCATTTGTTCATTCTGAGCTGACACATGGACCAACAGAGCATATGGGACTTGGGTAGTGTATTCTCTGAGTTTCCTCTGAAACTTTGCCTAGGTCAATTTAAAGGTCTCCATAATCATAGGTGCTGGAGGGGATCAGACAGGCATCCCAGGGCCTCCCACCAGAAGTCTTTATGGGAATCCTTGGTCTGGGCCATCATGTCTCCTCTGTAGTGCTGACTCCCCATTCCTGCACATCTCACTGGAAGGCAGAGTTTCCACTTCTCTGTGTCTGGTGTTCAGTTATGGTCTTTCTATGCTTTTTTCTTAAAGGGTGTCCTGTGAGGGTGCGCATGTTCTCTGAACTTCTCTGTCATATGGTGGAGATGTCCCACTTTCTTTACTTATCCAGATGAGCCCAAAGTTGTATTTGTATTTGGTGAGCAGTTTGGGAAAACCAGGGCTGATGTTATTTACATAACATTTAAAACAGCTTTTAAAACAGAACATTACAACAACAACAAGGGTGACAATAAGGGAAACAAAAAAATGGGAAAAAATGGCCTCCAGGAGCAGTGTAGGCACCGAGCCCCAGCAATAACCCTGGAGGCAAAAAAAAAAAAACAACCCCAAAAACCTAAAATAAAGAAAAAAATAGAAAGAAAGAAAGAAAGAAAGAAAGAAAGAAAGAAAGAAAGAAAATAGAGCATGAACCACACCATGGAACACTTGGTTGAATGTAAACATTACCATGTGCAATGACCAGAGTTCAAGCCTTCAGGTCCCATATATATATGTGTGTGTGTGTGTGTGTGTGTGTGTATGTATGTATTTGTGCATGTCAGCACTCTTTGGGCTTAGGGTGGAGTAAGAAATCACTTTTTCCTGCTAGTCTAGAATAACCGATGAGAAGACAGAGTCTCGTTTTCAGATTTCACTGTATGCTAGTGCATTCCAGACCTCACTAGGACAGACTGGACGTTTATGTAGTGAGTAACCTGGGGTGAGGCAGGGATCCACTTCCAAATTGTCTCCTCTGGGTGGTAGATATGAGCCCTGGAGGAGCTCTGAGGGTTGGAGAGAGTGGGCCTGTGGAGAAGGAGGAATCCCTTTCTCCCTTTCTTTCTGTACCAGTCTCCCTCCTTCCCACTGTGGGAATGGAGACTTGGACATTGTTTTCAGAGTTCCTCAGTTTTCAGGGTTCCTCAGTTTCCCTCACTTCCACCACCCTGCGCACATGTGCCCATGCTGCATGTGGTCCATGTGCTTTTGCAAAGATTCTGAGCAGAGGGGTGGCTTGGCAGGGTTCTTCTCTGCAGACGGGTTTTTAGAAGGTCATTTCAGTGTTTGGAGCCTTCTGGGAAGGGTCTTCTTAGAGGATGGTCGTAGGGCCATCAGTGGATCTGGAAATCATGAGTGGAGGCCATTCCCCATCTTCCACTCTGGGCACAAGGTCCTTGGCCAAGACATGTTTCCTGCTGCTGACTTTATTTTGGTCATGTCTGTGCTTCTCAACTCAGACGTAACTCACTTGGATAGCACAGGTGAGTAATAGTTTGCCTCCATGGACCATAGGGTGGTGAAATTCAGCACAGAATGCCTCTCTGCCACTCTCACCAGTGGGTAATTCTAAAGGGCCATGAGTCTGGAGATTTTGAAGCTGTAGGCTTGTAGGTGTCCGTTGAGTGAATAAGTGATGGAGCCCTGGAGTTCTCTCCCAGGGAGTCTCCCGACTGCTGCCTACTTCTGTCCTCCTGTTCTGTCATTTTGTCCTGCTGGTGTACACAGATCCCCAAGAGTGGCTAGTGTCTGCCTGAGTGTGTGTTTCTTCCTTCCTCAAGAGATCTCTGCAGATCTAGCTTGGGGCCTCAGGGATAAGAAGACCTTCCTCCTAGAGGGCAGGGCAAGTCCTACCTTGGAGGGGAGGTCACACTACCCACTGAGCATTTCTTCCAGGGTTTGAGGTTGTATTGAGTAAAAGGGAGAGGGGAGGACTGGACTCTCTCTCTTTTTTTTCCCTTTTTCTCTCTCTCTTTCCTTTCATCTTTAGTTCAGTTGTCCTCACAATGCTGGAACTTAGAAGATGTGAACTGCTAGGGACTGGATTTCTCTCCCTGTTAATAAGTGCTCAAGTTAAAGAAGGTTTGTGAGAGAAGAAAGGCAGCCTGATCAATAAGAGCCAAGATCAGATGGCACTTTAAGGACTGAAGTGTGTTTAAATGGGAGAAAATGGAGCTCAGGAGTGGAACTCTCCAAAGGGAAAGGCCTGAGAGGTCGTGGGCCAGGAAAATGTGTGTCACTTTGGCTACAAACTTTTCCAGCTTCTACCCTGCTCCCCTCTTTTTTTTTAAAAAATTATTTATTATTAGAGACAGAGAAATTGAGAGGGGAAGGGGAGATAGAGAGGGAGAGAGACAGAGACATAGTGGCAGCTCTACTTTACCACATGTGAAGCTTTGCCCCTGCAGATGGGGACCAGGGGGTTGAATCCAGATCATTGCACACTATAGTGTTTGCACTAAACCAGGTACTCCACCACTTGGCCCCTACTCCCCCTTCTTTTTATACCTCAGTGGCCAGATATATTGGGGGGGATGATAGATAGATAAATAGATAGATAGATAGATGTATGATAGATAGATAGATAGATAGATAGATAGATAGATAGATGGATAGATAGATAATCTCCATGTTCTCCAGCAGAGCTTAGATGCCAGCTTTCCCCAGGCAATGAAGGTTTTTATGTTCCCAAACCCACAGAGTATGGTGCCCTAGCTTGTCCAAGCCCAAGATTCCCCTTGGGCAGTGCAGGAGAAGACAAGCAGAGCCATGGACTTGAAGAAGTCTGATCAAGGCAAAAGGAAACTGAAGCTTTTCCTTCATCCTACGGGCCAGGCTTGCCCTCAGTCCTCTCGAGTAGCAGAAATCCCAAGCTTCTGCAAGCAACCATTCTCATGTTAGGATAAACCAGTCCTTCCACATGAGCTTTCTAAGTCCTCTCAACAGATGCTTTATAAATCCTTGAGCAGGGGCAGCATTCATGTTGATTCAGTAGGGACCAAGTCATGCTGGAGGCTAGGGAAGCCCCTGTCTGCCCCCTGCAACTTCAGTGAGAAGCAGAATTCCCTGCCATCACCATTGTACTTGGTGACCAGATGTTCTGGCTTCCCTGTTCCTTGCAGCTGTGACTCTGTCACTTGGTCTCCAGGTGAGGCCTAAACACCTGATCCTGGAGTGTCTCCCCTACCTCCCATCCCAGGGGCAGAGGAGGGTCCCTGAATCCCCCTTCAAGTCTGGTCACCTCCATTTGTTTCCCTGCTGTCATCATAATGAATGCTACAGCCCAGATCTAAGAAAGATCAAGAGAGAGACAAAAGGGGTGTTGAGGAGAAAGAAACAGTTTCTCTCATTCACGTAGAAGCAGGATCTCCTATTAAACTTACCCTTGTTTTAATTTCAACTTGGCCAGTCCTTCATGAGATGTGTTAGAATGGAGCTTTCAGGGTCTGGGTGGCGGTTAAGCATACAAGTCACCATGTACAAGGACCCTGGTTTGAGCCCCTGGTCCCCACCTGAAGGGGGGAAGCTTCATGAGAATTGGGACAATGCTGCAGGTATCTCTCTCTCTCTCTCTGTGTGTGTGTCTCCATCTCCCCATATTTATCATAATGAAAATAATTAATTAATAAACAGCAAATAAACAGAAAAAGAATGGAACTGTTTCTCAAATGTCTGACACTATAACTTTACAGCCCTATAACTGTGCCATAGGACAAATTAGTGCTAATTTAGCTGAAGCAGAACAGAAGTTTTTATAAGTCACACATTCTCCCTGTAACCTCTACTTAGTTAAGGATTTCCCTCAAGAGCATGTCAGGAGTAGCGTGTCAGTTCCATTCCAAGGACTGGCAAAGAGAGGTGGTTCAGGCTTCCCAAGTTTGTGGGTGAGGGGCACCTCAACTCTCACAACCCTAGTGATTCTTAGCCAAACTCATGCACTGGGGAATTGGAGTTCTCCTAAGGGAGCCTCAGGGCCCCAATGGGTGTCATCCTGAATTTGCAGGGAAACCAGAAGGAAACCACAAATCCATAGGGGTGGGGAAAGTGGGGACAGAATGATTTTGTGGTTGAAGCTGAACTACAAAAGGAGGGGAGAAACAGCCACTGCTGGGATTTCATTAAGGAAACCGCAAAATTTAGCCCTAAGAAGTTCACGCCCATGTGGAGACAGAGCAAGGCCCCACATGAGGGGTAGTGAAGACGAGCTGGGAGGCCCAGGATTTAGAATCCAAGCCCTCAGACACTGCAGACCCGTAATTGCCCGTGGTTCTCTGGTTACTCAGTGCTGCCAAGCTCCCCACTGACCACAAGCTTCCGAACGGAACAGAGCCCAGGGCACGGCCTTTCCCAAGCCACCTCCCTCTTCCCTGTGTTATGCCCAATTTTTCTTGGACGTTTCTGTTGTAAAAGTCCACCAGACAACTTCTCTTAAGGGAGCTAAAATTAAATTCCCAAACAAAGAGTTATAAGTGCTGTTTTTTTTTTTTTTTTTCGAGAGATGAAAATTACCCGAGAAGAACTTCTGTGTTTGATTATAGGATATTCCCGTGGAAGGAAGGAGAGGGTTGTGTTACAAAATAGTAATTAACTATTTTTTCCCCCTCTGTCCTGGAAATTAGTGCATAGTCATATCAAAATATGACATGGTACACATTTCCTTAATTTTGAAATTGCTTAGTAACTTGAAATGAAGCTACTGTGGTGGCTACATGAGGCTGAGTAAACAGGAAGCAGCATGTGGGAAACTGCTTGTGTATTATTACCTGTATGTAGGGGATAGGATGATGCGCACTGATTTCTCTCTCTGTAAGATACCTGCTAGGAGAAGCTGCCTTGGTGGGGAGAAAGGGAAGAGAACTAATGTGTATGAGGGATTCATGCCAGTCCTAATACTGAATAATAGAAGCACTTTGGAGGGTAACAACAGTTTGCCTTTCATCACTCGTCCATTCACTCATTCATTCATTTATTCATTCAACAAATATGTATGAAACTTGATGCCTAGCCTCAGGTTCCTGCTCATACAACATGCATAGTGTGTTAGGAAGGAACGCAGGAGGAAATCAAGCATGGCAGATAGACAGGTGAGACCTCAGGAATCACAAGCGATAACATGAAGGAAGAGGGTCCAGCTCACTCATTCACGCTTTTTATTTTTTCCTTCAACCATTCTTTTAAATTTTTGATTAATAATGGTTTATAAAGGAGTCAGGTGGTAGCACAGTGGGTTAAGCGCACGTGGTGCAAAGCGCAAGGACCGGCATAAGGATCCCGGTTTGAGCCCCGGCTCCCCACCTGCAGGGGAGTCACTTCACAGGCGGTGAAGCAGGTCTGCAGGTGTCTTTCTTTCCCCCTCTCTGTCTTCCCCTTCTCTCTCCATTTCTCCTTCTCTGTCCTAACAATGACAACGACATCAATGACAAAAACAATAATAACTACAACAACAATAAAAAACAAAGGGCAACAAAAGGGAAAATAGATAAATATAAAAATAATGGTTTATAAGATTTTGTAAGATTACAGGGTATAGTTCCACACCACATCTACCACTGGAGTTCTGTGCCCCTATCTGCACAGTAATAACCACCATAGTTCTCACAAAGCTTAGAGGCAATCTGTTTGCTTTTGGTTTTCCTCTCCTCTCCTCTCCTCTCCTCTCCTCTCCTCTCCTCTCCTCTCCTCTCCTCTCCTCTCCTCTCCTCTCCTCTCCTCTCCTCTTTCTCCTCTCCTCTCCTCTCCTCTCCTCTCCTCTCCTCTCCTCTCACAACCCTAGTGGTTCTTAGCCAAGCTCATGCACTGGAGAATTGGAGCCAAAAATTTGAGAGGGGCCAAGGAGATAAAGGACAGAAAAATTGAGAGGGCAGAAAAATTGAGAGGGGACAAGGAGATAGAGAGGGAGAGAAAAAGATAGACACCTAAAGACTTTCTTCACCACTTGTGAACTTGTGAAGTGTTTCTCCTGCATGTAGGGAAAGGGGCCTTGAACCTAGGTCCTTCTGTATGATATTGTGTGCACTCAGCTGGGTATGCTGCTGCCTATTCCTCCTGAAACTCTGAGAATCCCCAATAAGGGACTTGGACCTAATCAACATACCATTTTAGCAATTATCAGGTTGAGCTTAAGTAGACACAGCAAAGGGAAGAACATTCCAGGTAGAGGAAATAGTAAGTTCAAAGGCTCTGGGGCAGTGGCACTTGATGAATATGAGGACTGAAAGGTAAGCCACGGTAAGTAGATATTGTGAGCTAGGAGAAGGTTTGTGGTGAGACTGAGAGGTTGAGACCTTGAAGAGTGGAGGATTTGAGTCTCATTCTGAAAAATTATTGGTTGACTGCCAAGTTCATCCAAGAATTCTCTAGGGGGGTTGGGGGTGATGTGAGCAGGATGGAAGCAGTGAATCAGTGGCAGTCTGGGTGTGAGCTAATGGCTTGGAAGGGGCAATGATGAGAGAGACAAGAGAGAAGACAGGTGTTGTTAAAAATTTGGAGGCTCTAGCTGGCCGGGCTAGCTTCACGGGCGGGTAACAGAGACGACCATAGACATACGGCTGGGCAGGGCAGCTGTATTTCTTTATTCAGGAACAACGATTCATAAACTAAACCAAACTAATCACCAAACAGAACTCTGCTGTCTCTTTGCGGTGGCGCAAGCACTCTGTCTTACTCTGCAACTCTGGAACTCCCAGAACTCTGTAACTCTGGAACTCTCAAACTCTGGCGGGGTTCCTTGGGGCGGGGCCAAGCAGGCCCGCAAAACTAACTGGACTGGTCCAATTTTCTTGGCGGGGGAGGGCTAGAACAAACCAATGTAAAGCATACAACAATTCCCCCTTTTCTTTTTAACTAAATGACTACAGTATCAAGGGTGTGGGGTGAACAGAAACCTCTATCATACAGGCATTTTTAAAAAAGAAACTGGCACAAACATGGAGAAACAAGTAAGCAAGTAACAAGAACCAGTGTGCTGCCAAGGGAAGGCCTGAGGGGGCCATTTTTGCCTCTGTGGGCAAAACTTTATCAGCTTAAAAAAACATTTCTTGCCTCTGGGGGGCGTACTTTCTTGCCTCTGGGGGGCGTACTTGCCTCAACGGGCATTTGTATGGGGGCGGGGAATGGCCTATAGTCCCAAAGGCAGCTGGCTGCAATTTACTTACTATGAAACAAAACTTGTTATCAGCATATTTCTAATAGAGAAGGAATTTGAGACTTTTACATATCAACAACATCTTTTAACCTTTTGTTACACCCATTCAAATGGAGTCACACCCTAGTTGTGCAGGAAAGGAAACCTCAGGCATGAGAATAATTAGCATAGCCATTGTGCGATCTACCATTTCTTATAGAGAAGGTAATGGAGAGTTTTACATATCAACAAGTCTATTTAACCTTTTGTTTAGACCAACTTAGTTGAAATATATTGATTGTTACCTAATTTTTACCTCAGACTTTAAATGTAAGTTAATTTTATCTTTATGAGAATTACGTTGAAAACCTTTTTCATTTAACTTTGACTAGTAAGAATTTAGCCTTAAAGTTACTGTTTACCAAACTTTAAACATACACATAAACATGGTCATTAATACACAATGAGTGAAACCTTTGTTACGAAGACATGTCATTTTAAACACGAATTTAAATCTGTACTGTCTTAGTTGTTGGGGGGTGCGTTGTCTAGTGGTGGTCTCTTGGGCAGCTTCACTTCTAGGAATTGCAGGTTGTGATCTCTGCACAAATCTCTGCGTACTCCAGCTTGTCTGCCTTCAGACCGGACCGGCAGCTGGAGATCTCTTGTGCCCAGTTTTGGCTGGGAGCCCGGGGGTCCGGGAGGTCCGGGATCATTCCAGAATTCATAGCAAGAGGGCAGGCAGGCCAGCATTGTAGAAGGCGTGGGCCTAGGTGCCCGGGGGTGGCAGCCATGATAGGCCGCCGCGGCCCTGCCCCATGGCCCTGCCATGTCCGCTGCCCTGTTCGCAGTGGCCGAGCAGCGTGGAGGGATCACACGTCCAGTGCCCTGCACCACGCAGTGGAGAGCCGGCTCCTGTGGGCTGGCCTGCGTGCTGGCATTGGGCTCCTGTGTGCTGGCATCGGGCTCTTGCGTGGTGGCGTCGGGCTCCTGCGTGGTGACATTGGGCTCCTATGTGCTGGCATCAGCCTCCTGCAGGCTGTGGGGCTGCAGGGCTGCGGGCGCAGTGCGCGGGGTTGTCTGGGCACAGCCGGCTGGCTGGCTGTTTAACCAGGTGGAAACAGCAGCTCCACGCCTCACCTCTCGCCCACTGGCTATTCTCGCTGGCTTTTCTGAGTTCGCCCGAGCGAGTGGAAACCACAGAGTTGTCCAGACATAAATGTTTCAGAAACAGCAAAACAGTCTCGTGAAGAAAGAGCAGAGGCCTTTGGAGATCTCTTCACAAGCAGAAGAGAAGGCCATAGTGCATAGGTAGCCAAATTGTCTTTACTTATCTGAGAGATGCGCAGGTCAGGTCCCTGTTCGGGTGCCATTTGTTGTTAAAAATTCGGAGGCTCTAGCTGGCCGGGCTAGCTTCATGGGCGGGTAACAGAGATGACCAGAGACATACGGCTGGGCAGGGCAGCTGTATTTCTTTATTCAGGAACAACTATTCATAAACTAAACCAAACTAATCACCAAACAGAACTCTGCTGTCTCTTTGCGGTGGCGCAAGCACTCTGTCTTACTCTGTAACTCTGGAACTCCCAGAACTCTGGAACTCTGGAACTCTCGAACTCTGGCGGGGTTCCTTGGGGCGGGGCCAAGCGGGCCCGTGAAACTAACTGGACTGATCCAATTTTCTTGGCGGGGGAGGGCTAGAACAAACCAATGTAAAGCATACAACAACAGGCATGAGCCACACATGGGGAAAAAAGCTTTGTTTCCAAGGTGGAGGTTGAGGAGAACTGACTTTGGGTTTTATTTGTTTGTTTGTTTTGTTTTCCTTCCAGGATTATTACTGGGTCTTGGAGCCAGGAGCCAGCACTATGAATCCAGTGTTCCTGGTGGACATTTTCCCCTCAATTTTATTTGGTAGTACAGAGAAAAATTGAGAGAAGGGGGGGAGAAAGAGAAGGAAAGAGAAAGACACCTTTAAACCTGCTTAATTGCTTGTAAAATTCCCCCCTGAAGGTGGGGAGTGAGGGCTTAATCTCGGGTCCTTGTGTGAGTCCTTGTGTTTCATACTATGTGTGCTAAACTGGGTGTCCCACCACCCAGCCCAGCAGGGGAGCTAACTTTGGACAGAGATTATGCAGATCAGCAAATAACCACCACATGGATCTGGTCAGCACTCGGCACACAGTTCTGGAGTTCAGCACATGCAGCAAGAAAGTCCTTGGCTTTTTTTCTCATTGTAGTCTAGGGTCTTTACTGGAAGGACTTTCATATCCTCCCTTCTGCATTCAACAATTACTTATATTTTCTAAAGCTAGTCCAGCAGGTGTGCCCACCTACTGCCTACTCATCTGTTATGAACCCCATACAAATTGGGTAATTGCATGTGCAAAATGGATAGTTAAGTGTCTACCAATGGGTGTGTGTACATGTGGGAATATAATTGCTAGATTTGCATTTGTAAATGCTCATTTCTTTGAACAACCATCCTCCCCTCTCACTTCTGCTCCCCACCCAGCCTTCACAGACACACCCATGTGAAGACTAGCGCAAGTGGAACTCTTATATCTGCTCTACTGTCTGTGCCTGTCTGTGTCTCCTTGTCCCTTCCTGGTGTCCTTTTGTGCCATCCCAACTGTCCTCACCCAAAGAAAGGGAAAAAGAACATATCCAATTCTTCCATGATGGGTAGTGATTTTTCTGCCTTTAAATGGCAAAGGTTGCAAAGTCCATGTGAGAAATCATTTCTCTATTCCCAGATCTTCCTTCCTTTCCCAGGAGAGAATTGCCATAAATGAACACACCAATCTTGTACACATTCACACTGGAGGGACACTGTGGATTAGAGGCAGGGATGCTGGCTTTAGAGTCATACAATCTGATTCCTATATCAAAAGTTGTGCTACCCCTGAAAATAAAGGGCACTTATGTAAAGAGGTTGAGTGATTAGCAGGGCAGGAAGTTGGCCAACAGTGTAATTTGCGTTAGTGCCTGTGATTAATTACTGTTATTGTTACTCCTAATATATATGTTGTTGCACCAAATGAAGATTCTTGTCTTAATCCTTACTGAAATATAATTTTATTAGTGATTTAGTGGTGATTTATGTGATTATAAGATTACAGGGATATAGTTTCACACTACATCCATCACCAAAGTTCTGTGTCACTTCAGCCATCCCTTGATAACCTCCAGAATTCTCAAAAAGGTTTAGAGACAGTTTGACTCCTTCATCTCTCTCTCTCTCTCTCTCTCTCTCTCTCTCTCTCTCTGCAAGTTTGTGTGCTTTAATTTTCTATATTTAGTATAGAAGCAAAGCTATCTGATCTTTCACCTTTTGCTTAGTAACTTAGCATAATCACTTCCAATTTCATCTGTTTTGCTCCAAAGTACACAATAGCATTTCTTTAAACTTTTTTTATTATCTTTATTTATTTATTGGTTAGAGATAGCCAGAAATCAAGAGGGAAGGGGGAGATAGGGAGAGAGAAAGAGAGACACTTGCAGTACTGCTTCACCACTCACAAAGCTTTCCCCTTGCAATTAGGGACTGGGGGCTTGAACCTAGATCCTTGTGCATTGTAACATGTGTGCTCAACCAGGTGCACCACAACCCAGCCCTCTCAGCCCCCCACAATAGCATCTCTTAAAATGGCAGAGCAGTATTTCACTGAAAAATATATATATATATTCCATAACATCTTTATCT
This sequence comes from Erinaceus europaeus, assembly GCF_950295315.1. Taxonomy (NCBI): domain Eukaryota; kingdom Metazoa; phylum Chordata; class Mammalia; order Eulipotyphla; family Erinaceidae; genus Erinaceus; species Erinaceus europaeus. The sequence continues at coordinate 178,889,970 of NC_080163.1, forward strand.
AGTGTCCCAATGATGGACAGTTAGGTTGCTTCCACACTTTAGATTTTATGAATAATGCAGCTGAGAACATAGGGACATATATGTTCCCGTGAATTAGTGCTTTTGTGTCTTTGGTTATCTGTTTAAGAGTACTATTGCTAGATCATAGGTGAATCTTAATTGCTGCCAATTTTCCCATCATATGTGGTTCAATATTAACAAAAATGAGTCTAATAAAGGAGTTAACTTGGGACAGGTAATTTATGAGCCTACAAGCATGCAGCCTGAAAATTCAACCAGTTTTCACCTTGGGATGCCATAAAGGGAATACCAAGTAACTCCAACATGAAAGTGTCATTTTTCCCTTTTATTTTGCAACATCTACAGTAAAGCACCCCAGATACACATTTGAAAGAGGATTTGGGGATGGACAGGTTTTAGTTTGTTGTTGAAACTCTTTCCTGTTGGTGAATTGTAATGTTGACCTGCCATAGTGACTGGTCCAGCATTTGACCTCAGGTCTTTGGTTATCTGCTTATGGGGACAAAGGCTGGAAGGAGTCAGTGTATTTTCACTGAGACTGAGAGTCAGAGTCAGGCATCACATTCTATTTATTTACTTACTTACTATTATTTGTCGGGCCCTCAAGCATATGCAGTTTAGTGTCCCTGGGCAACCTTTTATTATATAGTTTATTAGTGATTTAATAGTGATTTAAAGATTATTAAATAATAATTCTCTATCACTCCCATCACCAAAGTTCTGTGCCCCTACCCTACCCCAGCAGTAACCACCACAGTTCTCCCAAAGTCACGGGTATTTTTGTTCATATTGAACCACATGTGACAGAAAAATTGGCAGCAATTAAGATTCACCTGTGATTTAGCAACAACACTCTTAGACACAAAAAGCACTAATTCAAAGGAACATATATGCCCCTATATTCTCAACTGCATTATTCACAGTAGCCTTATATATATGTACTTTTTTTGACATTCATGTTTCTCTATATTTCCCATACCAGTGAAATCATCCAGGAGTTGTCCATCATTCCTTACTACACCAAGTGTCATAATTGCTAGTTTCATTCACTTTTGTCCCAAAGGATACAATAAAGTATTTATTTAACTGCTGAGTAGTGTACTCCACTTAGTATGTTTCCTGGGTCACTTTTTTATTCAGAGAGAGAGAGAGAAAGAGAGAGAGAGAGAGACTACCAGAGTTATTCCTAGTGCTGTGGCAATTTGCATGTGGTGTGAAGATGTCCATCTAAACTGCATGGCAAGGCAGGCACCTTATTCAGTAAGATATTCTTCTTACCTTCTCTTTCTCCTTCTCCTTCTCCTTCTCCTCCTTCTTCTACTTCTTCTTTTTAAAGTTAGAGCTAGGCAAAAAGGGGGGTCAGGCAGTGGCACCCCTAGTTAAGTGCCACCTGTGTGGACCTGGGTTCAAACCTCTAGTCTATCTATCCTGCAGATAGAAAGTTTCACAAGTGAAGCAGGCCTTCAGGTGTTTGTTTTTCTTTCTCCCTCTCTATATTCCCCCTCTTCTCCCAATTTCTATCTCTTCTATCAAATAAAGAAAGGAAGAAATAAGGGGGGAAAGGAAGGAAAAAGAAAGGAAGAAAGAAAGAAAGGAAAAATGACTGCCAGGAAGTGTGGATTTGTTGTGCAGGCACTGAGTTCCAGCAATAACCCTAGTGGCAATAAAGAAAGAAAGAAAGAGAGAGGAGGGAGATAGATAGATAGATAGATAGATAGATAGATAGATAGATAGATAGATAGATAGAATGGAGACTACAATACCAAAGCTTCCTTCTTTTTTATTCAATTCTATTTATTTATTTGATAGAGGCAGAGAGAAATTAAAAAGGAAAGTGAAGATAAAGATGGAAAGAAAAAGAGAGGCACCTGCAGCACTGCTTTACCACTCTGAAAGCTTCCCTCACAGGTAACAACCAGGGACTTGAACCCAGGTCCTTTAACCGTGTAAAGTGTGCATTCAACTAAACATGCCACTACTCATCCTCAAAGTGTCCTTCAGTGTGGTGGAAGCCAGGTTCAAACCTAGGTCATTCACCTGGCAAAACAGTGTGCTACCCAAGTGAGTTATTTCGCTGACTCTCTATTTTGTTTTTATTTTGTTTTATTTTTATTTTTTTATTTAAGAAAGGATTAACAAAACCATAGGGTAGGAGGGGTACAACTCCACACAATTCCCACCACCCATTCTCCATATCCCACCTCCTCCCCTGATAACTTTCCCATTTTCCATCCCTCTGGGAGCATGGACCCAGGGTCATTGTGGGTTGCAGAAGGTAGAAGGTCTGGTTTCTGTAATTGCTTCCCTGCTGAACATCGGCGTTGACTGGTCGGTCCATACTCCCAGTCTTCCTCTCTCTTTCCCTAGTAGGGTGTGCCTCTGGGGAAGTTGAGCTCCAGGACACATTGGTGGGGTCTTCAATCCAGGGAAGCCTGGCCAGCATCCTGATGGCATCTGGAACCTGGTGACTGAAAAGAGAGGTAACATACGAAGCCAAACAAATTGTTGAACAATCATGGACCCAAAGCTCGGAATAGTGGAGAGGAAGTGTTAGGGAGGTACTCACTGCAAACTCTAGTGTACTTCTGCTTTCAGGTATATATTTTGCAGTAGTTTATAGATACGTGTGAAGATATGCTCTCTCTCACAGAAACTGGTGTATATCTAGGTTTTGGGACTTTGCCATGAAGCTTTGCCTCTACCATGATGAACTGCATCCTATGGTTGTGTGCTTCTTTATTTTGCTGAGTCTTGGATGCTACAAAGAATCCATTTCTTTCTATTTCTGTTTAGTAGGGACTTTCTATTTTTGCATATAAGTTAAGGCTTGTTTAGAATATAAGACTTAGCATAACTAGATCACTTACAATTTTTTTTAATATAATTAACTTTGAATTTCTGAGATGTATTAGATTTATAGCAAAACTGAGCAGAAAACACAGAAAGTTTCAGTACACATTTAATATCACCCTGCCACAACCTCCACTATGGCCATCTTATACCAGAGATGTTCACAAACAAAACAAACAAGTAAGCAACCCAGTCCTCCCAAATGCCTGCCTTTTCTTTGAGCAAAGAAGTGTGGGGATCTCTCCCACCAGGCCCACCCAGAAGGATGGTTTTGTCTGTAAGACATTATTTGGATCATGGGGGGTATTCTTCTCCTGCTCCCCCAGATAAAGTGATTTATATGACTTGTGTGCTACAGTCCATACAATAACCATTTTGAAAGAGAAGGTCTAATTTGACTCCTGATTTTTGGATTAATGTGAAATCCTAGAAATTTTTGGTTTGCTTTCAGTTTGGCTTCTCTCTTTCTTCTTTTCTTTCTTCATTATTTATTATATATATTTTTTTTGCCTCAGGGGTTATTGCTGGAGCTTGATGATTTCCCTATGAATCCACTGCTCCTGTTCCTGGCAACCATTTCCCCATTTTTGCTATTGTTGTTGGATAAGACAGAGAGAAACTGAGAAAGGAGGGGAAGACACAGAGGGAGAAAATAGACACCTGCAGACCCACTTCACAGCTTGTGAAATGACCCCCCCCCCCCCCCACACACACACACACACAGGAAAGCTGGCAGTTGGAACCAGGATCCTTGGGCCTGTCCTTCAACCTAGGTCCTTGTGCACTGTAATCTATGCGCTCAACCAGGGGCACCACCACTCAGCCTTCCCCTCTTTCTTGTTATTTGATACGACAAAGAAGAATGGAAGATAGAGATGGAGAAAGAAAGAGTGCCATCTGCAGCACTGTTTCACTACTTGGGAAGCTTCCCCCTGCAGGTGGGGATCGGGGTTGAAACCAGGTCTTTGTGCATGGTGATGTGTGTGCTCATATATCTGTGCTGTTTCTTCAGCTTTATCTCTATCATCTTTCACTGAGAATCTCTAGCTAGACTTCCAAGAGCCACTGTTGAGCAGATTTGGTTTCCTGAAATCTGGAAGTGGATTTTGAGGAGAGGGGAAATTTCTGCCTTCCTTCTGCTATGCCAGGAATGACTTTATAGGAAAGACCTTCTAGCCAGAAAAGAGCCTAAGTCTTCCTGGATGCCTGTTACTTACTCCCTAGTTTTGTGCCAGAAGCCAGAGCTCCTGAATGGCCTCTACCTTCTTATCTTTAAGGTTAAAAACCTAAGAATTCATTTTTATAACTGGTAGCTTTAGCACTAAGGTAAGGAGAGACTAGTGACTTGAGACTCTGGTGAAAGAGGAACTGTGTCTCTCCCCAAGTTTGTTTCCTAAATCTTCTAATGCATGGGCACATGGTGTTCATGGTGTCAAAAGCCACACTTTGAGGAGTCTGATGGTAGCACAGCGGGTTAAGTGCACGTGGTGCGAAGCGCAAGGACCAGCATAAGGATCCCGGTTTGAGCCACAGGCTCCCCATTTGCAGGGAAGTTGCTTCATAGGCTGCGAAGCAGGTCTTCAAGGTGTCTCTTTTTCTCCCCCTCTCTGTCTCCCCTCCTCTCTCCACTACTCTCCGTCCTATCTAACAATGACAACATCAATAATAACAATAATAACTACAACAATAAAACAACAAGGGCAACAAAAGGGAATAAATAAATAAATATTTTTTTAAAAGCCACACTTTGTAGTATAAATGGGAGAGCTCAACAGGAAAGAGTTCTTCCTTCACTTAACCTCATCACCTGCCTGTTTTGTCGAACAACCCCGCCCATGATACAATTAATCTAGTACTAGGTACATATGCAATATGTACACCCTCAAAAGGGTGTGAAAATGAAGAGATCAGAATAAATCTGGTATGCTGCATTGATGGCAATTTTCTGTTTGTTTGGTTTTTGCCACTAGGATTATCACTGGGAACTGGTGCCTGCATGAGAGAGAGAGAGAGAGAGAGAGAGAGAGAGAGAGAGAGAAACAGACATCTGCAGCCTGTTCTACCACTTATAAAGTTTCCCGCCTGCAGGTGGGAACTGGGGGCTTGAATCCAGATCCTTGCATATGGTAATTTATGTGTTTTATGGATTGCACTACCCCCTGATCCCAGTTTCATGGTCCCAGTAGTATCTTATATAGGATGTTACCCCAGGAGTACTCCAAGGAAAGGGTGCAGGGGGTCGCCCTTTACATCATTACAATCTGCAATAATTCTAAAACAAAAAGTAACTTATTTTGTCATTTCCATGCTACTTCCTTAGTTTTTGGTAGTCTATGTAATCACTACTAGTCTGCTTCATTTACTTAAATGCTAATTGGCCTTTGTTAATTTGATTTCAGTACTAGAAGTCAAACTTAACAATATGGCTTATTAATTACAAGATACTAGGCTTGGAGAAGGGGGTCTGAAAAGACCCTCATTCTTCCAAGAGGGTTACAGAAACAACTGGATATGAAACAGGGAAGAATCTCTCAATGGCAAAAGGAGATGACTGACTCTCACCACGGATTTAAGAAACTGCAAATGTTGAACAAGAGGTCTTGTATATCAGAAATTACAACCAGAGCAGAGCACATGACTTAAAAATCAATCCTACAGTTTCCTTTTTTAAATTTTTCAACCATTTTAGATTCACAAGAAATGTGCAAATTTGAGAGACCTATGTACCCTCACTCAGTTCTCCCCATGACTTATATCAGGTTTAATACAAAAAAAAAAAAATAATAAAAGACTGTTGTGGCAACATGTACAATTTGTTCACATTTGTATCATTAAATCCCATCTGTAGATTCTAGAAGATCACCTCAATTAAGAAACAGAACTAGGGAGGAGGCTCTTAGAACTCAGGACTTGCATATATAAAACCCTGAATCCCTAGCACTGCATATGCCAGAGTGGAGTGATGATCTGGTGTCTGGTTTTCTCTCTCCCTGCGTCTCTCTCTTCTTCTCTTTCAGATGCATGTTAAATAGATATGTGGATCCTTAAAAGATAAGATACAGCATTATTCTCTTGTCCCAAAGACCCTCTCCTTGCTGTCCCTTTTGTAAGTACCCAATCCTCTACTTTTACTATATCTAGTCTTTGCAATTGCTAATTAATAATCAATAACTAAGACTTTGTCAGTTTGAGAACAATATATAAATTGAATCACATAACATGTGACCTATCAGCAATGACTTTAACAAACTCAGCAACATCCTTCTCTTGAGATGCATGTAAGTTTATCAATAGTCTATTCCTTTTTATTGTTACATAGTACTCTGTAGTGTGGTTAGAACACATCTTGTTCATTTTTTCATATATTATGGAATATTTTTGGTTGTTTCCAGCTCATGGGTGTAATTATATGGCTATAGAAAATTGTATGCAGATTTTTGAATGGAAATCAGTTTTAATTTCTTAAAAACAAATGCTCAGAAGTGGAATCACTGAGTTGTATAGTAAGGTATGTTTATTTTTAAAGGAATTAACATTGAACCAGTGAAGGAAGGGAGACCCAGCTTCTATATACTCTATCCAGATTTGGCATTAACACATTATTTTTAATTACTCTAGCAGGCATTTCTTAGGCATATCATTGTGGTTTTGCTATTTTTGTAGTAATTCTATTTTATTAGTTGTTACTTGCTAGTGGATCTTTTTACATAATAAGCAGCCCTTTTATCAGAAACATGACTTGCAAATATTTTTTCCTAGTTTGAAGCTTGTCTACTTTCATCTTCTTAGTCTAGGGTTTTCTGCAGAGTGATTTTTAAAATTTTTGTTGAGGTAAACTTATCAATCTTTCCTTGATGGTTAGATTGTGCTTCTGGTATCATGTTCTGTGTGTTGTCAAGACCTGAATCTAAATGATTTTTTCCCCTATATTATGCACTGAAACTTTTATAGCTTTTACATTTTACATTGAAATGTGTGATGTGTTTTGAGGTGATTTTTTTTTTTCTAAGATGTGAAGTTTTGGTCACAGTCTTGTTGTTTGTTTGCTTGTTTCTGAATATCTAATTGCTCCAGCAGTGTTAGTTGAGAAATGCATCCATTGCATTTTTTCTGCTTTGCAATAGTAGGTTGGCTATACTTACTGAAGTTCCCTCCAGATTGTCTTTTATGCCATTGTATGTACCTTGGTCTTAAGAGCAGGGAAAAAAGGAACTGGGGGTCCAGGTTAGACTTCCCCCCTCTCAGGTCCTCTGGCTTCCACTGAGCCTTGATGCAGGTCCCAGCACAGGGCTTTGCTTCACACAGAAGCATGTGTGAATGGTTTTCCTAACTGCTCTTTCTGCTGTGCTCCCCAGACATGACTGTTTTTGGTCTTCCCTTTCTTGCCTTGCCTTGCTTACGCATCTTCTCATATTGAAGTGGGATTTTCTAAAACAGGTTTTGCTATCAAGGGGTACAAACCGTAAGTAAACAGAATTATCATAACAATTTAAATAGTAATAAAATATGTTTCTCTGTTTCTATTCAAAGAAGGAGGAAAGGTAGCTTGAGAAAATGAAAGGAAGATATACATTTGTGGGTGGTAGGTGTGTATGTGTGAGTGTGTGTGTGTTTCCCCCCCTTTTCTTTTTCAATAATAGGTACTGAGTTTCAGTAAAGAACTTCAAGGCAAAAGGGAAAAAAATAGCATATACTGTTATGGGGTTATTTTTATCTTTCATTTTTATGACAACTTATTTGTACTTAAGAGAATCTTTCCAAAGAGTTAGAAGCTTCATTAAATAAAGACTGTGAAATGTGCAATATGGCTTATTTATTTAAATGTTAATTGGTCCAACGAACACTTCTAATTAGCTCTATATTTGCTTAGCAAAAAGTTTTACAAATTCCAATTGTGAAAAGCAGCTATTTTGAGCTGGTAAGCATGTTGCAGCCTCAGCTATGATTTTTCTATAGTTCTCAGCCCTTGAAGGCACAATTTAATTTTTCATGTATGCATACTAGCAACGGTAAACACTTGCGAGTGTAAAGAACCTTCTTTAATTAGCTGCACAACAATTAAAGGATTCACAAACTAAATTGAACCCTGTCTCGGTGCTTACTAGCTGAATTCTACCACCTGTCACAACAGCACTTTGTTCAATCTGTTATGCAAAATCATTATAGCAATATAGCGGAGGGGGGAAAGAAGAGAAAACAGCAATTATTTCTTACTTTTCTCTTGAATGGGTTATTTTGGGTTATACTGATGTCAGGTTCATTGAAGCTAACCTTTTGAAATCTGTAACGGCATAATACTTCTAAGGCAATCTCAGAATGGTGAGAAGATATTTTATTCCCCCCTTTTTAGGAGGAAACCCTGTTCTTCCTTAAAAGTGTGTAGGGACCCTGATTATTGGTAACAACCTGCTCTAACTCTCACCACCACCTTCTTTCTCCCTCTCCTCACAAGAGGAAATTTAGGCAGACTTCTGTCTCTTCTAGGAGCATGGAAACCACTGTAGAAGGACTTCCAAGACATGGTTTTTTTAAAAAATATTTATTTCTTTTTTATTGTTGTTATAGTTATTGATGTCATCGTTGTTAGATAGGACAGAGAGAAACGGAGAGAGTAAGGGAAGACAGAGGGGGAGAGAAAGATAGATACCTGCAGACCTGCTTCGCCACCTATAAAGTCACTCCCCTGAAGGTGGGGATCCGGGGGTTCGAACTGGGATCCTTATGCTGGTCCTGGTGCTTTGCGCCGCATGCACTTAACCCAGTGCACTACTGCTAGACTCCTCAAGACACAGTCTTTTTTTTTTAATATTTATTTATTTATTCCCTTTTGTTGTCCTTGTTTTTTTATTGTTGTCTATTATTATTATTGTTGTTGTTATTGATGTTGTCATTGTTGGATAGGACAGAGAGAAATGGAGAGAGGAGGGAAAGACAGAGAGGGGGAGAGAAAGATAGACATCTGCAGACCTGCTTCACCGCTTGTGAATCGACTCCCCTGCAGGTGGGGAGCTGGGAGCTCGAACTGGGATCCTCACTCTGATCCTTTTTTTTTTTAAATATTTATTTTATTTATTTATTCCCTTTTGTTGCCCTTGTTGTTTTATTGTTGTTGTCGTTGTTGGGTAGGACAGAGAGAAATGGAGAGAGGAGGGGAAGACAGAGGAGGAGAGAAAGATAGACATCTGCAGACCTGCTTCACCACCTGTGAAGCGACTCCCCTGCAGGTGGGGAGCCGGGGTTCGAACTGGGATCCTTATACCGGTCCTTGTGCTTTGAGCCACCTGTGCTTAACCCGCTGCACTACAGCCCGACTCCCCACTCTGATCCTTTTGCTTTACACCATATGCGCTTAACCCGCTGTGCTACTGCTTGACTCCCAAGACATGGTTCTTAAGCTGCCTTTTCCAAAAACAATATTAGTGAGATTATTTTATCAGCCCTGTCACTGACTCTGAAAATATATATAATTATTCTTAAATTCTAAAATTTATTTTCTTATATTTATTTTTTAAGTAGAGACAGAGAGAAATTGGGTGGGAAGGGGAAGATAGAGATAGATAGATAGATAGATAGACAGACAGACAGATAGATGATAGTGAGACTGAGAGGATAAATAAAGACCCCTTTATCATTGCTTCACTGCTCATGAAGCTTCAATTGTAGGTGGTAACTGGGGGCTTGAATTCAGATCCTTGCATACTGTAATATGTATGCTCTGTGAGGTGCACCATAGCCCAGCCCCCTTTATTCTTAATACTTTTTGGAAAAATTAAAAGAAACATTGTCAAGGGGGCCAGGTGGTAGTACAGTGGGTTAAGTGCACATGGTAAAGGGGAGTGCTCAACTTTGTACTGTTCCCAGAGACAAAGGCTCAATTAGAGCCCCCAGCTCCCCACCTGCAGGGGGGTCACTTCACAGGCAGTGAAGCAGATCTTTCTCCCCCCTCTCTGCCTTCCCCTCCTTTCTCGATTTCTCTCTGTCCTATCCAACAGCAACAACAGCAGTGACAACAATAACAACAATAAAACAACAAGGGCAACAAAAGGGAAAAAATAGTCTCCAGGAGCAGTGGATTCATAGTGCAGGCACTGAGCTCCAGCGATAACCCTGGAGACAAAAAAAAAAGAGAAAGAAACATTGTCAGATAACATGTTTTTATAGCAACTGATCTGTCCCCCTAAAGAGTGGGTTGAAGGGGCTTGCTCACCCTTTTACTGTTCCCAGAGACAAAGGCTCAGTTGTGAGACAGGCACACCAGGCTTCTCCTTGTCTTTGAGGAGTAAATATTTACATTATGTGTTGCCATCCTCTGGCCTCTAGCAGGAATACTGAGGACTATGTGGACTTGCACTGGCCTTGGGGGCTTGGTGGGGGGGGCGTGGGTCTGGCTGGCAGCACCTCTGCTGGCATGTCATACTTAGAGATGTTCCCTGGCCCTTGCTACAAACAGCCTCAAGCACATATTGTTAGCCCCAGCCTCTGTAGCATATGTGATCTGGGCAAGTCAGATGCTGGAGAGTGAGTATAGACAGTCTCATTCAGAGGGCCTGAGTTTTTTTACCTTACATTTTTTTTTTAATTTTATTTTTAGAAGTTGTTACTTTATGTCATTTTGTAGAAATGTGCAAAGAAGACAAGGCAGCCTTTTGAAAATTCAAAAAGAAAAAAAAAGTTGCTGTGTGAAAGCCAAAGGTCAAAAGCTGAGTGGGAGTGAGAATGTATTTCTCTATTTTGTTACCTTCTCCCCCCTCACTCCCTCAACCCCCCCACCCCCACCTAGTGGAAGGGACCTCTCAGGGCTCTTACCTTTGGATAATCAGAACTGTCACCAATCAGGTCCAGGGGAAGACCTTATTGTTAAAAACCAAACTTGTGGGCTGGTGCAGGGTTATCCTGTGAAAATGCAAATGTGTTATTGTCCATTTAGCTGAAGTTCCTAGGGCTCATGCTTACTTCAAACTTGCAACATTAGGAAGAAGGCCACTTGCTGCATTCTGCAGCCTCACCTGTCACTGAACTTGGCTGCAGTTCTATGGCCAGAGTCGACTTCAATGGTAGGCTGCCTGCCCATTCCTCCAGGGGCAGTGTGGTCACATAGTAGGTGTTCAGTGAACATCTGGTGATTCACTTAAACCGAATTTCCACTCTACAGGAGAGCTGATGGGAATTTAAGTTGTGAGTTCAGGCAGCTTATACCTTTCAGCTTTTTCCTCCAGTGGCCTAGGCTTTTCAGAATTGTTTTATTCCTCTTCATCTAAAATCGCCTTGCCACAATGTGCTGTTTGTTCTTCCTCATTTTTCTAGCCATCAATTATGCAAGGGGAGGGTGTGGGGGAAGGCACAATGAATGGCCTTGCAGTCAGCATTGCCTTAAGAAAGGTCTGCTTGCCTTGTGCTCAGATCTGGTTCTGGGCCATTCTGTTCATTAGAGGCTTCCAGAGTGGTTGGGGAGCCCAGACTCCTTGACAAATGGTGGAGACTGGCTCAGGTGTAGATTCTTCCTTTGTGGCAGGCTGCTGGGGAGCACAGGCTTCCTCTACTTTCACATCCCTGGAATGTCCAACTTGCTCCACTGTGGAAACATTTGAGGTGACTAGTCATGGCTCAGCAGACAGATGCATGCGAATAGATATAGACAGTCCCACTGGCCAGGCCTTTGAAAAAGTTCTGCAGAGATTGGTTAGTGGATCAACCTAGTTGAGCATATATACTACCATGTGCAAGGACCTGAGTTTAAGACCCCATCTCTACCTCCAAGTGTGTGTGTGTGTGTGTGGGTGGGGGGGTGCTTTGCAAGTGTTGTAGCCTTCTCTACCTCCCCTTTCCCTTACAATTTCTCTGTCTCTATCCAGAATCAATCAATCAATATCTTAAAAAATGTTCTAGGGGCTGGGTGGTGGTGCATTTGGTTGAGCACACTTGTGAAAATATGCAAGGACCTGGGTTAGAGTTCCAGTCCCCACCTGTAGGGAGAAAGCTTCACTAGTGGTGAAGCAGGTCTGCAGGTGTCTCTCTGTCCCTCTCCCTCTCTATCACCCCTTTCCCTTTCAATTTCTGCCTGCCTCTATCCAATAGATAAAGATAATACCAAAAGATAAAAATAATATACATATATATTGAAAAAATGTTCTATAACCTTTCTATGCCTTATGTTTCTCAAGTATATGATCCTAATAGACCTTACATGAAGACACTGAGTAGTATGACATATCTGGCAGGTGTTGTCAGTTTCTCTTACTACCAGCCCAGTTCCCATCATCCTTGTCCCCCTAGTGTAAAAACTGTTAAGACTATGGGACTGAATAGCACCTTAGGAAAACACAGTCCAGCTCCTTACTTCCAGCTGGAGGGGCCTGATGAGCCAGCAGATCAATGCTTGGCATAAAAAGTTTCTGGAAACATGTTGAGCCATACTTAAAGTCTGTGCTTTCTCCTTGGCTTCTTATCTTCTCCTTGGTGTTTAGTCATGGGTGTGGTCTAGTCCAGAAGGCAATTTTTTCAGAACATCAGTTCAAGGGATACCAAAGTGCTCCCATTAGAAACCAGAATTGCTGGCATGTGGATGCCTTCAAAGAAATGCCGCTTCAGTTGGATACCTTGAGAATCTCTGTCATAAGTGATTGTGAACATTTGCTACACAAGGAATCTGTGTGATGGTCGAGCACATGGGAGTGGGTAGAGACATTGCTAATGGAGGTGTCAAGAAAGGGGACAACTGGTCAACAGGAGCTGAAAGAGCACCATCCCATTATTTATTTATTTATTTATTTATTTATTTATTTATTTATAAAAAGGAAACATTGACAAAACTATAGGACAAGAGGGGCACAACTCCACACAATTCCCCCCACCAGAACTCCATATCCCGTATCCCATCCCCTCCCCTAATAGCTTTCCTATTCTTTATCCCTCTGGGAGCATGGACCCAGGGTCATTGTGGGATGCAGAAGGTGGAAGGTCTGGCTTCTGTAATTGCTTCCCCTCTGAACATGGGCATTGACAGGTCGATCCATACTCCCAGCCTGCCTCTCTCTAGGAAAGTGGTTTTCTTTGAAAGCCACACCTCTTTGCTTTGGGCCAGGGCACAGCAGGATGATGTAAGAGAACCTTGTTCTCAGGGAAGAGTAATTTGTAGGGTTATAAATACCTGAGCAAGGAAATGCCTATATTTAGCTCTGGGCATTGAGGAAATTTAGGTTACTTAGTGGTGATTGAAGTTATTTCCTACCGGCTTCCACACTGAGAAATGGTGCTTTCTGTTTTCTTTCTAAAGACTGGGTATTGTGCCAGGGCTAGCACAGCTCAATGCCTGGCAGGGGACCCTCAGTATACGTCTGGTGAATGATCATGTGGAAGTGTTCAGGTTAAAAGGGGGGATCACTTAAATCAGGGACCCTAGTGACATGTTTGCATTTCTCCATTAGTGGTTTCCACGCAGGAGTTCCTTGTAGTGATAGCTTTTGATAAAGCCTATGTACCTCCTAAGTGATCTATAAAGAAAAGTAAATGAAGAAGAGAAGACAGTGGCTCCCTAGCCCATTGTCTCTGTCATAAGTTGTATAAAATTCTATAAAAAGCCACCAGGACTCAGGAACTAGCAAACAACTCTACCCCACTCTTACCTGGTTCCAGATGTCTCATGATCAACAGGTGGGCCAAATGTGTCCTGAATGCTGGGAAATCTGCAAAGGACATTTTAAATTTATGTTATTGAATGCAATAAGGAGAAAATTAAAGGGGGAATACAGAAGAAGAGAAAAAGAGAGACACCTGTAGCACTGCTTCAGCCTCCCTGCAGGTAGAGGCTGGTGGTCTGAACCTGGGTCCTGGCACACATACTCTACATGCCACAAACTTTTGTTCTTACCAGTACATACAAGTTTATTTTGAAAACATGGAAATTAGAGATGAGCAAATTTCTTGCAAGGAAATGGAAGTCCCTTAGCAATCACTAGTATTTTTAAATTTTATTTATTTATTTATTTTAAAAAGGAAACATTAACAAAACCGTAGGATGGGGGGATACAACTCCTCACAATTACCACCACCAGATCTCTATATCCCACCCCCTCCCCTGATAGCTTTCCCATTCTTTATCCCTCTGGGAGTATGGACCCAAGGTCATTGTGGGTTGCAGAAGGGGGAAGGTCTGGCTTCTGTAATTGCTTCCCCCCTGAACATGGGCGTTGACTGGTCGATCCATACTCCCAGCCTGCCTCTCTCTTTCCCTAGTAGGGTGGGTCTCTGGGAAAGCAGAGCTCCAGGACACACTGGTGGGGTCGTCTTTCCAGGGAAGTCTGGTCGGCATCATGCTGGCTTCTGGAACCCAGTGGCTGAAGAGAGAGTTAACATACAAGCCAAACAAATTGTTGAACAAGTATGGACCTAAAGGCTGGAATAGTGCAGATGAAGTGTTGGGGGGTACTCACTGCAGACTATTGTGTACTTTTGCTTTCAAGTATATATTTTGCTGTAGTGTATGGATACGTGTGAACATATGCTCTATCTCAGGGGACCTGGTCTATATCTAGGTTTTGGGACTTTTTTAGGATGTGAACCACCTGGAATGGGATTTGAGAATACTATGAAAGGAATGGTCTCACCAGAGTAATGAAGCTGAAGGGTTGTCATTCCCCACCTGAAGTCTCTGGACACAGTCTGAAGTGAAGCATGCTGAGGTGGCACTTGTTGCATTGATTAGGTTGTGATCAGCGGATGCAATATTATTTGATATGAATTGAGAGAAGCAAGCAGTCACTAGTATTGACTGTTGGCTGCATATCTTTCCAGACAATTTTATGCATACTTTACAGACATGTTTTCTCTGGTTATTGTCTAGTAAGTGGGATTGTATGTAACATGGCTTGTAATCAGTTGTTTAATATATTCTTCTGCCTTTCATGCAGTGCAGTGTAGCATACCCTTTGCAATTTCTGAGGAGTGCAGAAATGCTTGCATAGCTCTACCATATATTTATTTGACTTCTGGGGGTGGATGTTTAGGTGAGTTTCCTCTCTTTTTCCTGAATACAGAATTTCTAGTCTTTGGCTTATAAAAAGAGTGACTGGGGTTCTCTTTCAGGAAAGGAGCATGGCAGTCATGGAAACCTTTGTGATATTTTCTGTGACCTGGTGGGTTCTATGAATCCTTGCTTTGGCAGACTCTCAACCAACCCTGAGGGAGAGAGTCTCACGTGCTTCTGGGGCAGAAGGGGAGGGGGTGAGATAAAGGTAGACAGTGGTCCTTTATGTGTGGCTGAGCTTATGTACATGTGGATGTATGCATGTGTGCAGAGAACTTTAAGTGAAATGCAAACTCTGCCCTCTAGGTTTCTAGTGACTGGATACAGGCCATGGGGAAGTGGATACATAGTCTAGGTGCTATACCCAAGTGAACCTGGCTGTGAAATACCTTCATTGGCCTGACTTTCTGGGTGCATCACATGGATCTTAAATGTTCTTCTAGGGGCTGGTGGTGGGATATGTGGTATAAAGGGCAGTCATAATGTACAAGGACCCAGGTTCAAGCTCCTAGTCTCTACCTGCAGTGGGGAAATTTTCATGAGCAGTGGAGCTGAATACAGGTTTTTTTTTTTTCTTTTTCTTTCTTTTTGTTTTCTCGCTCTCCCTTTCTAATTCTGCCTCTACACATCAGAAGAGAAATTAAAAGGGAAAAAAAGGCTTCTGGGAATGGTGGAGTCATCACTATAGGCATTGGGCCCCCAGTAATAACTCCTATGGCAAAACCAAACCAAACCAAAACAAAACAAAACAAAACAAAACAAAACACCTGCACCATTTTGGATGATTGCTTGATATCCACTTATGGAATGTGCCCATGGGAATCAGTTCTGCCAATTCAGTGCTTTTTAAAATTAGTTAACTTATTTTTTATTCTCAACCCCATCTCATCCATTGCATTCTTTCTCTCCAATACTCTGCTGGTATTTTTTTTTTTTTCCCCTAGGGTGGGCCTTTTCTCTAGGAATTGAAAGTCATCACCTACTTCTAAAGTCACTCAAATCCTTTTTGACCTTTGATGAAATCTGTGAACTATTTCCTCCTTTATCAGTTTTAGCATCTGGGAGGAATACTGGAGAAGGTATAAGGAGGGAGAAGAGAAAGGGCTTTAAGGTGGTCTAATATTTAAATTACAACCTGCTTTTGCTTCCTTCTTCCCTTCCTCCTTTCCTTCCTTCCTTCCTTCCTTCCTTCCTTCCTTCCTTCCTTCCTTCCTTCCTTCCTTTTTCTCTCCCTCTCTCTTTCTTTCTTTCTTTCTTTCTTTCTTTCTTTCTTTCTTTCTTTCTTTCTCTATCTCTCTCTTTCTTTCTTTCTTTATTTTTTGTTATTGGGTATACTTTCATCTATATATACACAGATTTCTGTCCATCATTTCCTGGTCTCTGGAATAGTATCTGGCATAGAGTAGTTGTTCAATAAATATTTGTTGAGTGGATGAAGGAATGAATCACATGACCAGGAGTTTAAACTGGGAGTTCTTCCCTTCTCTCCTCTCTTCCCTTTAATCCCTTCCCCTCCCCTCCTATATTTCATTTCATGTCACGTCACGTCACGTCACGTCACGTCACTTCACTTCACTTCACTTCACTTCACTTCACTTCACTTCATTTCATTTCATTCATTTCATTTCATTTCATTTCATTTCATTTTTTCTTGTCATCAACCCCAAAGATCTTCCCATGAGATTCATACCATACCTGCAGCACTACTTCACTATTCATGAAGTTTCCCTTCTGCTGGTGGGGGGACTGCATTATTGAACCCTGGCTCATGTGCATGGTAATGTGTGTACTTAACTGAGTTCACCACCCCTTGTCCATTTTAGGTAAGTTTTTATATATATTCTTAATTATGGTTTTTAGTTAAATTGCTAGATGTGGATCTACCAAGTTAAAAAGTAATGGATATTTTAAATGGTTACTTCTTGTGGCCAATGATGCCTTGCCCTTCAGGCATGTTACGTCAAATGATAACTGAGGCGGTAATCCCTCCAACACAAATTACAGCAGTTGCCCTTTTTTTATTATCTTTTTAAAAATTTTATTGTCTTTATTTATTTATTAGATAGAGACAGCCAGAATTAGAGAGACACCTGCAGCTCTGCTTCACCACTCATAAAACTTTCCCCCAGTGGCTTAAACCCCAGTTCTTGAGTATTGTAACATGTGAGTTCAACCAGGTGCACCACCTCCTAGCCTCTCTTTTTTTATATTCTAATATTACTGAACTTTTTTTTAGCACATTTGATCATATCAATTGATATGCAGTATCGTCTTTTAGTTTTGATTAATTACATTTAATATACATATATTTTAAGTAAATATCTATCTCTATGTATCTTTACATTTATCTAACTATATCTATATCTATCTATATCTATCTATCTCTCTATCTCTCTCTCTATATATATATATCAGTAGAATATCTCCATAAACTGTCTGTTCATGTTTTGTACATAGTTTCCTCTTGGGCATTGGAAATTTTCCTTTGAATAGTTAGTCTTTTACATATTTTGTAATTACTTATTCCAAGATTTTTGCCTTTTTTAAAAAATTTAATATCTGGCAGCTTCTAATGAGATAAAGATATATAAGTGATCAGATCTTTTAATCTATTTATTTACTGTCTTTGGTGTCACTCTTTGAAAATAATTTCCTATCATATTATTATATTAGTATACTCTTAGATCCACAGTCTTACTTTTTAAAACATTTCTTTATTGGGGAATTAATGTTTTATATTTGACAGTAAATACAATAGTTTGTACATGCATAACATTTCCCAATTTTCCATATAACAATACAACCCCCACTAGGTCCCCTGTCACCCTTTTTGAACCTGTATTCTCCTCCCCACCCACCCCAGAGTCTTTTACTTTGGTGCAATACACTAACTCCAGTTCAGGTTCTACTTGGGTTTTCTCTTCTGATCTTGTTTTTCAGCTTCTGCCTTAGAGTGAGATCATCCCATATTCATCCTTCTGTTTCTTACTTATTTCACTTAACATGGCTTTTTCAAGGTCCATCAAAGATCAGGTGAAAATGGTGAAGTCACCATTTTTAATAGCTGAGTAGTATTCCATTGTATATATAGACCACAGCTTGCTCAGCCACTCATCTGTTGTTGGACACCTGGGTTGCTTCCAGGTTTTGGCTATTACAAATTGTGCTGCCAAGAACATATGTGTACACAGTCTTACTTTTAAGGATTAATATTTAATCCTTCAAGTATTTATTTTCATGTATAATCATGTATATATTATACACACACACACACACACACACACATATATATACACTCATGATTAATTATTATGGATAATATGTAAGACTACATTTTCCAGTTGATATAATGAATATATAGAAAAATTATTTTTATATAAATAAATAATTCTTACAAATCACATCAGATAAACATAGAATGAAAAGTGAAAGTTTAAATAATCTCCCATATCCACCCAATTTCACCTCCCTCCTTAGAGGCAATTATTATTAGTAGATTAGTGTCTATCTCAAATATTCAGTCCTTTTTTTTATTTACAAGTATGAGAAAATCCTTCATGTACTGTTTTACCACAAGCAGCTATACATTTAGAAATACAAAGATTAACTTAATTCTTCTACAAAGTTTTATAACATGAATATTCCATAATTTATTTAAATAGTTACCTAACTGTCATTCTCTTTATTTCATCAATTAACAAAATATTATAGTAAACATGTTGGAGCATACATTTATGAATATTTCTATACGATAGACAGTGGCTTTCTTAGATTGAAGATTATATATATCAAAAATTTTCATAGCTATTGCTGAATAATTTTCTTTTTAAATAATAGAACACAAGTTTACATTTCTGCAGAATGCATGTGAGCAGTCATTTTCATACCTTTGTTACTAATAAATAAAGCTCTAGATTGTGATAACTGGAAATGATAAAATATTTTAACCATATACAGTTTTCATAAAAATTGATAAATTTATAAAATGCATAAAGATATCTTTTTGAAAAATGTTTCACAGAATATTTAAGTCTATTTGTATGAATTCTTTTATAATGTTCTATTTGTGTTTTTATTCATGGCATTTGCTTTTTGTTTTGATGATATAAAGGATCTCTATACAGCATATCTTTACTTGGTATATATGTGCATGAAAGCAAACTTTAAAAAATATTCTTTTTTTATTTTAATTTATAAAAAGGAAACACTGAGAAAAACCATAGGATAAGAGGGGTACAACTGCACACAATTCCCACCAGACCTCCATATCTCACCCCCTCCCCTGATAGCTTTCCTATTCTTTATCCCCCTGGGAGTGTGGACCAAGGGTCATTACGGGATGCAGAAGGTTAGAAGGTCTGGTTTCTATAATTGCTTCCCCGCTGAACATGGGTGTGACAGGTCGATCCATACTCCCAGCCTTTCTCTCTCTCTCTTTTTTTTTCCTCCTCTCTCTTTCCCTAGTGGGGTTGGGCTCTGGGAAAGCAGGGCTCCAGGATACATTTGTGGGGTCATCTGCCCAGGGAAGTCTAGCCTACATTGTGCTAGCATCTGGAACCTGGCGGCTGAAAAAAGAGTTAACATATAAAGCCAAACAAATTGTTGACTAATCATGAACCTAAAGGCTGGAGTAGTGCAGATGAAGATTTGGGGATCTCTGTTTTGTAGATAAGTTAGTAGGCCGATTTTAGTTATATTCCAAAGGGCCCATGGATATACTAGTTTTTTCTTTTTCTTTTTTTTTCCTAAGCCTGACGTCTGATGTGTAGGTGGATCCAATTTATTGTCTGGGGAGATGATGTCATGGATGGAAAAAGGGCCAGAAAGTTAGATCAGGGAAGAGAAAAGCTCCCAAATATGGGGCAGGTATATAAATATTGTTGACTATAACCCCCATCAATTTGATCTGATCTGGGGCACATATTCAACTTAGGAGCCGCTGTAACCTCTGCATCCCTATAGATCTGAGCTCACATTCTGTGGTCATGAGTAGGAATGTTCCAAGCTGCCCCAATTTCAGGAGCCATCTTCCTCAAGTGGAAGATAGAGTATGTTGTCTAGCCTCTCTTCAGAGGATGGAACATTCTCTACCATTGTTGATCCACGTTAAGGCAAGGTCCTATGGGGGCCCCAAAAGGGTTCTATTATGTTGTTCCTGATAGAAATGACCAGTAACAATGGAGAGAGGAATTTATTTGAGGTCTAGGCCCATCATGTTTGTTTGGAAATCTCGGGACTCCCTGACTAGGGCCCCAGCTGATGGGGTGGCCTGATAGTGACTAAAGAGTCATCATTAAAGTATGCTAGTCTCTTGCCCTTATTCACCTTTTGCAGTCCTTACTTTGGTAAGTTTAGCTTTGGAGTGACTGAGGGAAGTGTAATAGGTAGTAGGTGAGGAGGGTATCTAAGTCTAAGTAGACACTATTTCATTAGGAACTTCATGGTGTCTTTTTAGGTCTTCCTATTTGCTTGCTACATATATTGACTCACTGCAGACTCTTGTGTACTTTTGCTTTCAGGTATATATTTTGCCCTAATGTATGGATGCATGTGAACAAACATATGCCCTATCTCATGGGACCTGGTCTATATCTAGGTTTTGGGACTTTATTAGGAAGTGGACCACCTGAAATGGAATTGGAGAATCCTATGAGAAAGGAAAGCCGTGTGATGAGGCTAAAGAGTTGACATTCCATGCCTGATGTCTCTGGACACAGAGTGAAGTGAAGCATGCCGAGGTGGTACTCCTTGTGTTGATTAGGTTGAGATTGGCAGATGCAATATCATTTGGTATGACTTGAGAGAGGCATACAGGAAAGTGAGCCCCACCCTAGAGGTTCCAGGACTGGGGGATATATAGGCTCTATAGAGGATGTGGGATATTCCTGCTGTCTTAGGGATTAAGTAGGCAATAAATAGTTACTGCTATAATTAACTTATTTGGCAATTGAGATAACTTTGAAAATCCCATTGTTAGGATTTGCTATATCATATACAACATTACCATAATTTGTGTCCTTTGACATTATTTATATATAGCTGTATTTTGAAGAGTAACATCACTGGTTGCTTCTGTTCTCCCCGGTCTAAGATTTTAGGAGAGTCAACATTTCAAAGACTCAGCCTATGGTCTGCGCATTAAAAAGTTTGAGATATTCAATCAATTTTTCCCTTTCATATTAATTAGTGATTTATATGACTACAAATTAATAGGGTTGTACTTATATTTACTTCTATTTATTTATGTTTATTTATATTTATCATTTTATTCAGGGTTAACAGTTTATAGTACAGTTACATGGGCAAAATTTCTCATCTTATCATGATAAGTGTCCACAAAATACTCTCACCCCTAACTTAGATATTTTTCCAACATCATGTACCAGGACTTCAAAGACTCCTCTCTCCCCAGCATTCTCCCTTCCTCCTTTCCAGTTTTAAGTGAGATGAGCCAAAAAGAGAACAATGAATATGGGATGATCTCACTTGTAGGTAGAATCTGATATAAAAAAGAAGAAAGGGCAAACACAAAGTAAAACATAGACTGGCTTAGTGTATTGTGCCTGTTGTTTTATATGTTATATTCCTATTCCTTTCTCCTTTCTCTTTACTCGTTTCTCTTGATGCTTTTTTTCTTCACTCCCTTCTTATTGAATGTCAGAATAAATCTGGAGGCTTACTCCTCTTCCCTTCATCCTCCTGCTTCTCTTTCTCTTTTACCTTCTACACTACCTCTAGTTGCACTACCCAGTCTCAGAGAAGGGGAAAAAACTCAGTGTGTTCTGGGTAGGCCTATAAACACAGCAATGATTCTTTGAAAAATTTTTGAACTATGAGTAGAAAATTGGTCTTTTAAAAATGTAGTTACATTTCATCCTTTAAATTTCATCTTAACTATTATTTAATTCAGGTATTTTACTTACCATTGAGTCATCTCTGGTTGCTTTTTTCCTAGGAAGTTATTCATTTTAATATATATTTTTCAAATTTAATTGTATGAAATTGTTCTATTGATTTTAAATCTCCTTTGTATCTGATTTAAGTAATAATTTTAAAACTTTTAAAAAATGTTTATTTATTTATTCATTCCCTTTTGTTGCCCTTGTTGTTTTATTGTTGTAATTATTATTATTGTTGCTATTGATGACATCGTTGTTGGATAGGACAGAGAGAAATGGAGAGAGGAGGGGAAGACGAGAGGGGGAGAGAAAGACACCTGCAGACTTGCTTCACCACTTGTGAAGTGACTCCCCTGCAAGTTGGGAGCTGGGGTTTCAAACTGGGATCCTTATGCTGGTCCTTGTGCTTTGAGCCATGTGCACTTAACCACTGTGCTACAGCCTGACTCCCTATTTCTCTTTTCTAACTCTAATGTTATTTATTTATTTATTTAACCAGATCGGCTCTGGTTTATGATGGTGCATGATGTTGAAGACTGGGACCTTGAGCCTCTAGCATGAAAGTAACTATTGAATATGTAACTGCAGCGCCATCTCCCCTGCCAAACTTGCATGCTTGCTTTTTATTTATATTTTTTATTGTTAAGTTTATTTTATTTTTCTTTCCAAAGACCCAGTTATTAATAAGTCATTTTTTTTAGGGTGGGAACTGGAGGCTGTTCCATCTAATTAGTTTCTGCTGTTATTTTCATTAATTCCTTCCTTCTACTTTTTTTGGAATTATTTTTACTTTTTTTTTCCCCACCCAACTTCTTGTATTGAAGGCTTAATTAATTTTTTTTTGTTTCTATTCATCACACTTAAGGTTACAGAATTATTTTATTTAGCTACATTCTAGAAGTTTGTTTTATTTTTAAATTGAATACACGGTTGATATGATTTATATATTTTGTAATGTTATTGAGATGTATTTTTTTCTTTATGGAGGGATTAATGATTTATATTCAACAGTAATATACAGTAGTTTGTATATGTATAACATTTCTCAGTTTTCCACATAACAATTCAACCCCCTCTAGGTCCTCCTCTGCCATCTTGTTCCAGGACCTGAACCCTCTGTCTTTACCCTGGAGTCTTTTACTTTGGTGCAATACATACTGAAATATTTTTGTATGTGAGGCCTACAATATGTTAATTTGAACACATTTTTGAAAGTTGACATGAGTGTTTAAGTTGTTTTAGGATTCTTCCTGTAGGTGGGAACTAGGGACTTGAATCTGGGTCCTTGTGCACTGTAATGTGTGTGCTTAATGGGGTACAGCATCACCCTACCTCTTGATACATCATTTAACCAAATAACATTTATTAGGTATGTTCGGTTTTATTCTTATTACATTATGTTGTCTATTCACCGAATCATATCAAGTTTTAATGATATATATATTTCTATTTAGAGGTTGTGTAACTGGGATCAAGTCACACAGTGGTAACATTTAGTCTCTAACATGTAAAGTTTTTAGTTTTGACTAATGATTTAATAGTGGTTTACATGATTATAAAATTATTTTATTTTTTTGCCTCCAGGGTTATTGCTGGGGCTCGGTGCCTGCACCACGAATCCACTGCTCCTAGAAGCCATTTTTTTCCCTTTTGTTACCCTGGTTGTCTTTATCGTTGCTGTGGTTATTATTATCGTTGCCATTGATGCCGTTGTTGTTGGATAGGACAGAAAGAGATGGAGAGAGGAGGAGAAGACAGAGAGGGGGAGGGAAAGATAGACACCCACAGACCTGCTTCACCGCCTGTGAAGCGACCACTCTGCAGGTGGGGAGCGGGAGTCTCCAACTGGGATCCTTTCGCTGGTCCTTCCCCCTTGTGCCGCATGCGCTTAACCCGCTGTGCTGCCGCCCGACCCGCAATTATAAAATTATAAGGGTATAGTTTCACACCACACCCACCACCAAAGTTCTGTGCCCCACCACCAAATAGTTCTCGCAAAGCCTTACAGACAATTTGCAGTTTTACTACTTTACTTTTGCAAATAGATATTTCTACCATACACATTTAAGCTTACATGTATACATACATTCACCATTCATATGCTCTCTCAAAAATGACAAGTGTTTGCACACTTTCATTGTTTATCTGTCATCCCACTCCAGACTCACTCTCTTCCATTACTTTCATATTAGAATTTTTATGTTAAAAAAAATAGAGAGGGAGGGAGAGACTGAAAGAGATCATAGCACCAAAACTCTCTTCAATGGAATAGGGGCCAGGCTCAAACCAGGGTTGCACATATAGCAGAGCAGGATTAAATGTTTTAAATGGAATTCTATTAATCCCTAACTTTTACTTTTGTTTCCTCTATTATCTTTTAGATGATTCTGAGTCTTTTCACATTTGAAAATATGTTATTTCTACTATGTAATTGATGATATGCTTAAATGGTCTAGGTTCAAAATAACTTTCCCCAATACTTTTTTATGTTTTATGTTTTATTAGCGATTTTATAATGATTTTTTTATGTTTTATTAGTGATTTGATAATTATTTACAAGATTGTAAGGTAACAGGGGTATAATTCCATACAATTCCCACCACCAGAGTTCTGTATCTCATCTCCTCCCTCCATTGGAATCTTCCCTATTCTTTATCCCTCTAGGAATATGGACCAGAATTTTTTATGGGGTTCAGAAGGTGGGAGTTCTGGCTTCTGTAATTGTTTCTTTACTGGACATGGACATTGGCAGGTTGATCTGTAGCCCTAGTCTGTTTCTATCTTTCCCCATTGGGGAGGGCTCCAGAGAGGTGAGGTTCCAGGAGACATTGGTGAATTCATCTGCCCAGTGAAGTAAGGATGGAATCATAGCAGGTGGCTGAAATGTAGTAAAGTATAAAGCAGGACTAAACATTTAATAAACAGGAACTGCAACAAAGGAATAGAGCAGATGAAAGGGACCTTAAGGTAGACGGAAGCTAGAAGTCTATTTGAGTGTTCCTAAGGGCCTATATCTTGATAATCTTTGCTTGAGCTTGATCTCAACAGCCCCTCAAAGTTGTGACAGTGTTGTTTTGACACATTTAATGATGTAGATGAGAAGCCTGTTGACACACCAGTTCTCATTCTGTTATGGGTAAGCTGTTTTCCCCTCTTTTCCTTTAATATATTTCTTTTCATTTTAAATAACACTTCTTCCTAGTTGTTGTTGCTGTTGTTGTTTTTAAAAGCTTCCTTTGGTTGTGACACAGTATATAACTGTTTTCATTACTGTTGTTCAGACATTTTCCTAGTACCTGAGGAATTCTTTCAAACTCAACTATTTTTTATTTCAGTCCGTAGATATTTTTATACTACTATCATTACTACTACTACTACCATTTTTATCATGATCACCTTGAACCATTTATTAGCTTATTTTCTTTCCACAATTTCTATGAAGTGGATATTTAGACCTTATATATTATATTTCCATGTGTCTTAATATGTCTTCTTTAACTTTCATTCCATTTAGTATGTGTACTACTTTCAACATTAGCTTCCATATTAGATATATAGCCACGGTATTACTTAGTTTTTCAAATCTTGAGCTAATTTTTAAAAATAGATTCAATCAAAATGTAAATTGCCAGCACCTTATTATGTTTTTCTTCTCTGCTATTTTCACACCCAGAGTACTAACCACTATACAGTCAAGGCTCTCTGCCACTTTCAAGTAGTGATTTCTTTTCTTAGTGTGTGCAGAACTTTATTCTTCTGAAAGTTGATAGTTTGGGGGTCAGGTGGTGACACTACTGGCAGAGCACACACATTACAGTGAGCAAGGACCTGAGTTCAAGTCCCTGGTCCCTACTGTAGGGGAGAAGCTTCACAAGTGGTGAAACAGAGTTATAGGTATCTCTCTGCCCTCTCTACCTCTTCCTTTTCTCTCAGCCTTTCTCTGTCTTTATCCAAAATGTAAATAAATAAAATGTTTTGTTCAACTTGGTAGTTATGATTTCTAGTAAAAATGTTTCTGTTCTATAAATTACTTTTCTTTCTTCTGAGTTCATCTTTGTGTGAGTGTGTGTGTTTACTTACTCTTATATGTCTAATAAGCTTTTTGTCACTTATAAGAAGAGGAGTCATGCTTAGTACAAACAGTTGAAAGATCTCTCCTATGTGGTTCTGTACATCTGTGCTGGCCATGATTTCAGTGTGAAGTGAGAGGGAATCTTGTCAGGTCCTTACTGAGGAGGCTTCAGGACTTACCTGTATGGTGTCTACTGGGATCAGACAGATTAGAACTCACCTGCCTTCCTCTTCAAAGATGAGAAAAAAGGCTTTACCTCAGATTCGGGGAGAGTCCTGGTACCTGTCAGAAGTCACTGTAGGGGCCAGGTGGTAGTATACCTGCTTAAGCACACACACTACAGTGTGCAAGGACCCAGGTTCAAGATCCTGGTCCCACCTGCAGGGAGAAATTTTCATGAATGGAGGTGTAGGATGGCAGTTGCCTGTCAGTCTGTATCTCTGTCTGTCTGTCTGTCTATCTATCTGCCTATTTCCTCCACCCTCTCTCTGTCTCTATCCAATAATAAAGATAAATATAATTTTTTAAAAGGGGGGAATAGGTGATGGCACACCTGGTTATGTGCACACATTACAGTGTACAGGGACATAAGTTCAAGTCCCTGGTCCCAACCTGCAGGAGGAAAGCTTTGCGAATGGTGAAGCAGGTCTGCAGGTGTCTCTCTTTCTCCCTCTCTATCTTCCTCTTCCCTCTCAATTTCTCTATATCTCAATCTAATAATAACTAAATAATACTAAAAATTTTAATTCAATTTTTAAAAAAGTCACTTTAAGCACTGCTCCACTTTTCAACAGATCCCAGTGTTCACTTGAGAACAGTTTTTCAGGTGAGGATTTTCACACCTTTGTAGAGTGATAGTTGATGCTTGACCCTGGGGCTGAGTCTGTCCTCTACTTTTGTGTATTTGTTCTGCATCCCAAGTTTCTCTGGATCATTTTGTTCAAGCTCTTTCTCATGGGTATGCTTGAGGCAACTCTATCAATTTGAACCCAACTATATCCCATATTCCCAAAGGCCACAAAATTGATGATATTTTGACAACCTGTGCTCTTGTTTTCTAGTATCATTAGGGAGCCAGTCTATATAAAAAACATCTTTTATGTTATTTCCAGGATTTGAAGTGATAGAGAGGAACCCTCTAGGTATACAGATATATCTAATCTGAAGCCTTGATACATGCCACTGATAGTTTTCATTTAAATGTTGTCTCTCTCTAGGTTTTGATAGTGAAGTTTTCTAGATGAACAAATATATCACTGGGAAGTAATAATCCTTGCTACTACTTTAAATATGTGTATGCTTGTTTGTTTAAATTTATTTATCTTATGAGAGCGATGAAATGAGAGGGAGAGAATGAGAACTAGAGCATCACTCTGGCTTGAGTCCTCCCAGGGATTGAACTTGGGATCTCAAGCATACCAGCCCTGTGTTCTACCAATGATCCACCTTTTTGGATAGAGGCCTATCTTCTCTCCTGGTGATCATGTATTTATCTCTGTGCATATTTGCTTATTTACTTTTATTAGTGATTTAATATTGGTTTATAAAACTGTAGGGTAATAGGGGTATAATTCCACACCATTCCCACCACCAGAGTTCTATCACTCTAGCACCTCCATTAGAAACTGCAGTAGTAATATTCCAGGCTGCCCAATATCAACCCATCTTCCTCAGGTGTAGCATAGAGTATGTTGTCCATCCTCCCTTTGGAGGATGGAACATTCTCTACCATTGTTGATCCAAGATGAGGGCAAGGTCCTATGGGGGCTCACAAAGGGGTCTGTTGTGTTGTTCCTGATAGAGATGACTGGTAACAATGGAGAGAGGGATTTATTTGAGGTCTAGGCACATCAAGTCTGTTTGGGAATCTCAGGACTCCCCAATTAGGGCTCCAGCAGATGGAATGGCCTGATAGTGACTAAAGAGTCATTGCTAAAGTGTGCCAGTCTCTTTCCCTTATTCAGTTTTTACAGTCCTTGCTTTGCTAGGGTAGCTTTGGAGTGAATGAGAGAATTGTAATAGAAAGTAGGTGAGGAGGGTATATAAGTCTAAGTAGACACTCTTTCATTATGAACTTGATACTGACTCACTACAGACTATTGTGTATTTTTGCTTTCAGGTATATATTTTGCCCTAATTTATGCATTCATGTGAACATATGCTCTATCTTACAGGACCTGGTCTATTTCTAGGTTTTGGGACTATATTAGCAAGTGAACCTCCTAAAATGGAATTAGAGAATCCTATGAAAGGAAAGGTCTTACCTGAGTAATGAGGGTGAAGAGTTGACATTCCATGCCCGACGTCTCTGGACACAGTCTGAAGTGAAGCATGCTGAGGTGGTTTTCCTTGCATTGATTAGATTGGGATCAGTGGATGTAATATCATTTGGTATGACTTGAGAGAAATATGCAAGAAAATGAGCCCCACCCTAGAGGTTCCAGGACTGGGGGAAATATAGGCTCTATAGAGGAAGCTGCTGTCTTAGGGCTTAAGAAGACAATAGATTGTTGTTAAAATTCGGAAGGCTCTGGCTGGCCGGGCTAGCTTCACGGCGGATAACAGAGACACAGAGACAACGGCTGGGCAGGGAAGCTGTATTTCTTTATTCAGGATCAACGATTCATAAACTAAGACAAACTAATCACCAAACAGAACTCTGCTGTCTCTTTGCGGCGGCGCAAGCACTCTTTCCTTTTCTGTCTCTTTGCAGCGGCGCAAGCACTCTCTCTCTTACTCTGGAACTCAGGAACTCTCCAACTCTGGCACTCTGGAACTCTCGTACTTGGGAACCCTCTGAAACTCTTCCACTGTGGAACTCTCTCTTACTCTGTCACTCTCAAACTCTCGAACTCAGGAACTCAGGAACTCTCGGACTCAGGAACCCTCTCTCGGGGTTCCTTGGGGCAGGGCCAAGCAGGCCCACGAAATTAACAGGACTCATCCAATTCTCTTGGCAGGGGAGGGCTAGAACAAACCAATGTAAAGCATACGACAATTCCCCCTTTTCTTTTTAACTAAATGACTATAGTATCAAGGGTGTGGGGTGAACAGAAACATATATAACAAAAACCAGCATGTTGCCAAGGGAAGGCCTGAGGGGGCCATATCTGAAAAAAAAACATTTCTTGCCTCTGGGGGGCTACTTGCCTCGACGGGCAATTGCATGGGGGCAGGGAACGGCCTAGAGTCCCACAGGCTGCTGGCTGCAACTTACTTACTATGAAACAAAACTTGTTATTAGCATATCTACTGCACAATCCAACGTTTTTTAATAGAGAAGGAATTTGAGACTTTTACATATCAACAACGTCTTTTAACCTTTTGTTACACCCATT
This sequence comes from Erinaceus europaeus, assembly GCF_950295315.1. NCBI lineage: Eukaryota > Metazoa > Chordata > Mammalia > Eulipotyphla > Erinaceidae > Erinaceus > Erinaceus europaeus. Next base: position 178,919,172 of record NC_080163.1, read on the forward strand.
CAAGATGGAGACACACCCTAGGTGTGGGCCGGAGAGGAAACCTCAGGCATGAGAATAATTAGCATAGCCATTGTGCGATCTACCATTTCTAATAGAGAAGGTAGTGGAGAGATTTACATATCAACAAGTCTATTTAACCTTTTGTTTAGCCTAACTTAGTTAAAATATATTGATTGTTAACTAATTTTTACCTCAGACTTTAAATGTAAGTTAATTTTATCTTTATGAGAATTACGTTGAAAACCTTTTTCATTTAACTTTGACTAGTAAGAATTTAGCCTTAAAGCTACTGTTTACCAAACTTTAAACATACACATAAACATGGTCATTAATACACAAGGAGAGAAACCTTTGTTACGAAGACATGTCATTTTAAACACGAATTTAAATCTGTACTGTCTTAGTTGTTGGGGGGGGGGGTTCACCATCCGGAGGTGGCTTCCCGCACAGCTTCACTTTTAGGAATTGCAGGTTGCGATCTCTGCACAAGTCTCTGCGTACTCCAGCTTGTCTGCCTTCAGACCGGACCGGCGGCTGGAGATCTCGTGTGCCCAGTTTCGGCGGGGAGCCCGGGGGTCCGGGAGGCCCGGGATGGTTCCAGAATTTATAGAAAGAGGGCAGGCAGGCCAGTTTTGTAGAAGGCGTGGGCCTAGGTGCCCAGGGGTGGCGGCCATGATAGGCCGTGGTCCTGCCCCATGGCAGTGGCCGAGCAGCGTGGAAGGATCACGCGTCCAGTGCCCTGCGCCACGCAGTGGAGAGCCGGCTCCTGTGGGTTGGCCTCGGGCTCTTGCGTATTGGCCTCGGGCTCCAGGGGCTCTTGTGTGCTGGTGTCGGCCTCCTGCGGGCTGTGGGGCTGCGGGGCTGCGGGCGCGGTGCGCGGGGTTGTCTGGGCACAGCCGGCTGGCTGGCTGTTTAACCAGGTGGAAACGGCAGCTCCGCGCCTTGCCTCCCGCCCGCTGGCTCTTCCCGCTGGCTGTTCTGAGTTCGCCTGAGCGAGTGGAAACCACAGAGTGGTCCAGAGATAAATGTTCCAGAAACAGCAAAACAGTCTCGTGAAGAAAGAGCAGAGACCTTTGGAGATCTCTTCACAAGCAGAAGAGAAGGCCATAGTGCATAGGTAGCCAAATTGTCTTTACTTATCTGAGATATGCGCAGGTCAGGTCCACGTGGGCGCCATTTGTTGTTAAAATTCGGAAGGCTCTTGCTGGGCGGGTAGCTTGCTTCACGGGCGGGTAACAGAGACGGCCAGAGACATACGGCTGGGCAGGGAAGCTGTATTTCTTTATTCAGGAACAACGATTCATAAACTAAGACAAACTAATCACCAAACAGAACTCTGCTGTCTCTTTGCGGTGGCGCAAGCACTCTCTCTCACTCTGGAACTCGGGAACTCTCCAACTCTGGAACTCTCTGGCCCTCTCTCTCTCTTACTCTGTCACCCTGAAACTCTCGAACTCAGGAACTCAGGAACTCTGGCACTCTTGAACTCAGGAACCCTCTCCCGGGGTTCCTTGGGGTGGGGCCAAGCAGGCCCACAAAATTAACAGGACTCATCCAATTCTCTTGGCAGGGGAGGGCTAGAACAAACCAATGTAAAGCATACGACAATAGATAGTTATTGCTATAATCACATTATTTGGCAATTTAACTTTGAAAAATACCTTTTGTTAGAATTTATTGTATCATACACAACATCACCATAATTTATATCCTTTGACATTATTTGTATATAGCTGTGCCACAGGTTGCTTCTATTCTCCCTAGTCTAAGCTTTTAAGAGAGTTAACATATCAAAGACTCAGCCTATGTATTGAAAAGACTCAGTCTGTGCTTTAAAAAGTTTAAGACATTCAATCAGTTTTCCCCCTCTCATATTACTTAGTGATTTATATGACTGCAAATTAATAGGAGTGTACATAAACACCATTCCCACCACCAAAAGACTATGGCCCATCTGACCCCCCAAACCCTGCCCCATGAAGCCTAACATCCACCCTCACCCCAGGGTTTTTACTTTGATGCCCTACTCCTCAAATCCTTCTTTGAGTTTCTCTTTCGGTTATTTTTTTCTCAACTTCTGTTTATGAGTGGGATCATCCCCATCCAAACTTGTCTTTGTCTTTCTGTCTTAGCTCACTTCACATAATTCCTTTTAGCTCAATCCAAGATGGGTCAGAGAATGTGGGTTCATTGTTCTTAATAGCTGCATAGTATTCCATTGTGTATATATACCACAGCTTTCTCAGCCAGTCATCTGTTATTGGGCACCTGGATTGCTTCCAAGTTTTAGCTTTTACAAATTGTGCTGCTATGAACATAGGTATACACATATCTTTTTGGTTGGTTGTTATGGAGTCCTTGAGGTATATTCCCAGGAGAGGAGTTATTGGGTCATATGGAAGGTCTATGTCTAGCCTTGTGAGAGTTCTCCAGACTGCTCTCCACAGAGGCAATTTACATTTTTACAAATTTACATTACCAATTTACATTCCCACCAGCAGTGCAGAAGGGTTCCTCTGTCCCCACATCTTCTCCAGCATTTGTTGCTGCTGTCCTTTTTGATGTATGCCACTCTCACAGGGGTGAGGTGGTATCTCAATGTTGTCTTTATTTGCATTTCTCTGACAATCAGAGACCTGGAGCAATTTTTCATATGTTTGTTAGCCTTTTGGATCTCCTCTGAAGTGAATGTTCTGTTCATATCCTCTGCCCATTTTTGGATGGGGTCATTTGCTTTTTTGGTGCTTTTTTGGTCAGTTGCTTTTTTTTGTTATGGTTCGGTGCTCCAGCAGGCCAGGCTAGCTTCGCCACGGTAGACAGAGATGACCAGAGACACATGGCTGAGCTGAGAACACAGTTTAATCTTTATTTATAAATGGGCAAACATGTGCTCTCCTGTCTTTCTCCTCTGGCAGCAGAGAGAGACCCTTAAACTAATCACCACACAGATCTGTCCTCCATCCTTCTCCTCCGGCGGCTGCGGCCAGAACTCTCGAAGTCTGTAGGGGTTCCGGGGGTGGGGAGAAGAGGGCCCATGAAACTAGCAGGGGCCATACCACAATCTCCCAGAGGCGGGGGGGGGGGGGGATGTGAGACCAAAACCAATGTGAAGCATACAACAATTCCCCCTTTTCTTTTTAATTAAATGACCATAGTATCGGGAATGTGGGGTGAACAGAAACCTATATCGTACAGGCATTTTCAAAAAAGAAACTGGCACAAACATGGAGGAACATGTAAGCGAGCAACAAGAACCAGTGTGCTGCCAAGGGAAGACCTGAGGGGGACCTTTTTTTTTTTTTTGCCTCTGGGGGGCGTTACTTGCCTTGAAGGGCATTTTCTAGTATGGGGGCGGGGAACAGCCTAGAGTCCCAAGGCAGCTGGCTACAGTCAGTCTTTGAGAAACCCAGAAGCATAAAGGGAAGCTGCTAGTTTTGTACAAAGTGTCCAAGAGGTGTACCAGTGAGACTGATAGAAGTGCCAGTCCAAAGCAGATGTCCACCGAAGAATTGCCAGGGGGTGAATTGTTGTACGTCTGTCTCGATAGGGAATGTCAGCCATTGGAATTCCGCTTTTCTGTAGAGAACTTGACAGTTGCAATTTACTTACTTATGAAACAAAACTTGTAGCAGGTTAGAAGTTTACCACAATTGATAACCCTATTACAATTGGAAGTCTTTTTTAGTATGATTTTTAGGTTGTTTAAAGTTTAAACAATAAAATGTGGAAAGGTAAGCAGAGAACCAAGGGAAAAAAAAGCCTCATGTATGAGAATCATTAGCATAACCATAGTGCAATCTAACATTTCTAATTGAGAAGGAATTTGAGAGTTTTACATATCAACAGCGTCTTTTTAACCTTTTGTTACACCCATTCAAGATGGTGCACAGGTTTTTTTTTTTTTTAGACTAACTTAGTTAAAATATATTGATTTTTAACTAATTTTTAACTCAGACTTTGAATGTAAGTTAATTTTACCTTTATGAGAACTATGTTGAAAACCTTTTTCATTTAACTCTGTCTGGTAAGAATATAGCCTTAAAGTTATATTTTTAACCTTAAAGTTAATGTTTACCAAACTTTAAACACACACGTAAACATGGTCTTTAATACACAAGGAGAGAAATCTTTGTTACGAAGACATGCCATTTTAAACACGAATTTAGATCTGTACTGTCTTAGCCGTTTAGGGTGTGCTTTGTGTAGCAGTGGCCTCTTGAGCAGCTTCAGCTCTAGGAATTGTAGGTTGCAATCTCTGGATGAATCTCTGTGTATTCTAGCTCGTCTGCCTCCAGACCCAAGCTGGGGATCTTGGCCAGGGGGCCCAGTTTTGGCAGGGAGTCCACGGTCTCCAGGTGGTCCGGGATCTGTCCAGACTTCATAGCAGGAGGGTGGGTGGGCCGGCCATGCAGAAGGCGTGGGCCGAGGTGCCATGGGGTGGTGGCCATAATGGGCTGAAGTCTTGCCTGCCATCCCTGCTGCCCTGCTCTCGGCGGCTGAGCAGCGTGGGAGGGCGGCGGAAAACCAGCTCATGCAGGCTGGCGTTGGGCTCCTGTGGGCTGGCGTTGGGTGGAAACCACAGAGTGGTCCAGAGATAAATGTTCCAGAAACAGCGAAACAGTCTCATGAAGAAAGGGCAGAGGCCTTTGGAAACCTCTTCACAAGCAGAAAAGAAGGCCATTGTAGATAGGTAGGCAAAGTCTTCACTTATCTGGGGGGATGCGCTGGTCAGGTCCACATGGGCGCTATTTGGGGTGAGACCAAAACCAATGTGAAGCATACAACAGGTGCTAAGTTTGCTGAGCTCTTTGTATATTTTGGTGGTTAGTCTCTTGTCTGGTGTATAGCATGTGAAGATCTTCTCCCATTCTGTGATGGGTCTCATTGTTTGTATGGTAGTTTCTTTGGCTGTGCAGAAGCTTTTCAATTTGATGTAGTCCCATTGGTTTGTTTCTGCTTTAGTCTTCCTTGCAATTGGGTTTGTTTCATCAAAGATGTCCTTGAGGTTTAGGTGGGAAAGTGTTCCACCAATATTTTCCTCTTAAGTATTTGATAGTTTCTGGTCTAACATCTATTTGGAGTTGATTTTTGTTTCTGATGAGATAAAGTGGTTCAGTTTCATTCTTCTACATGTTCCTACTCATGACCACAGAATGTGAACTCAGATCTAGAGGGATGCAGAGGTGACATAGGCTGCTAAGCTGATTATAGGCCCCAGACGACATCAGATCAATGGGGTTTACAGTAAAAAATATTTTTACCTCCTTCCCATATTAGGAAGCTACTCTCTTCCTTGATCCAGCTTTCTGGTACTTTTCCCAGTCATGACATCATGTCCCCAGACAATAACTTGGATCCCTAGGCATATCAGATTTCAGGCTCAGGTAAAAAGAAAAAGGAAAAAAAAAAAACTAGTATAGCCACAGGACCTTTGGACTATAACTAAAATGTGCCTACTAACTATGTACAAAATGGAGAACCCCCCCAACTCTTCATCTGCACTATTGCAGCCCTTATGTCCATGACTGTTGAACAATTTGTTTGGCTTTATATGTCAACTCTCTTGTCAACCACCAGGTTCCAGTTGCTAGCATGATGCGACTGACCAGACTTCCCTGGACAGACAACCCCACCAATGTGCCCTGGAGCTCTGCTTCCCCAAAGCCCTTCCCCACTAGGCAAATAGAGACAGGTTGGGAGTATGAATAGACCTGTCAAAGCCCATGTTCATCAGGGAAGCAATTACAGAAGTCAGACCTTCCACCTTCTGCATCCCACAATGACCTTGGGTCTATACTCCAGAGGGTTAAAGAATAGGAAAGCTACCAGGGGAGGGGATGGGATACAGAGTTCTGGTGGTGGGAATTGTGTGAAGTTGTACCCCTCTTATCCTATGGTTTTGTCAATGTTTCCTTTTTATAAATAAAAAATTTAAAAAAAAGAATAGGGAACCTTCCAACAGAGGGAATGGATTAAGGAACTCTGATGGTGGGTATTGTGCCCCTCTTATCCTACAATCTTGTCAATCATTATTAAACTTATTTAAAAAATAGAAAAATATTATGAAAGATATAAAAAGAAAGAAACTGCTGTATTTCTCCCAATGTCACATAAATGGGTTCACTGTATATCTATAGCTATCTGTCTTTATATTTTTCTCCCTATATATGTGTATGAACACATACACTTGTTTGTTTATGGCAGCAGGGTACTGTTTTAAAGCAATTGTCTTTTATGTGATAAAACACAGAACCTCTGGAAATGTCTGAAAATTGGTGAGAAGTATGTATGCATGCAAAACGACATACCATACATAACATTATTCTACATTAATCAATGGTAGTGCTATTATAATTTTATGTATTTACTTTTTATCATTTTATTAGTGGTTTACTATTCATTTACAAAATGATGACATGACAGGTATATAATTCCATGCCATTTCCACCACCAGTGTTCTGTGTTCCCACTCCCTCCAGTGGAAAGTGTAATCGTTCTGCCAAAGTCACAGATATGGGTTGACTATTATCTCTATAACTTATATCTATATTTATATATATTTGTCCATTTATTCGTGTTTATTATCTTCCTTTCTAAGTCACATCTGTACCTGTTACTACTTTCAAATGTTCTTTTTTCCCCTCTCTTCCATCCTTGGGTCCTGATGGAATTGAAGTTCAGAGCCCTCTGCATCTTTTTTTTTTTTAATTATTAATGATTTAAGATAATTTCTTACAAGGTAATAAAATTACAGGGGCCAGTTATACACCATACTCACTACTAGCGTTATGTCCTACCACCACACAAGACAGCTACCATGGTTCTTACCAAGTCTTAGCAACTGTTTGATGCCTTTTGGGGTACAAATTCATGTATTTCAATTCTCTATATTCAACATCTGAGCAAAGCCATCTGGTAGCTAGTTGTTTTTCACTTTTTTAAAAGACTTTTAAAAAATATTTATTTATTCCCTTTTGTTGCCCTTGTTTTATTGTTGTAGTTATTACTATTGCTGTTATTGATGTCATTGTTGTTGGATAGGACAGAGAGAAGTGGAGGGGGAGGGGAAGATAGAGAGGGGGAGAGAAAGATAGACACCTGGAGACCTGCTTCACCGCTTGTGAAGCAACTTTCCTGCAGGTGGGGAGCTGGGGTCTAGAACCGAGATCCTTACATGGGTCTTTGCACTTTGCGTCACCTGCGCTTAACCCACTGTGCTACTGCCCGACTCCCATTTTTCACCTTTTTTATTTCACTAATCATGATCATTTCCATTTGGTCTCAGAGGACACAATACTGTCTTTTTCAGTCATACACAGAGTTATTATTTTATTGTTTTTCTCTTCTGGTTGCATTGGCATGAACCTCATAACAGTACTTAAGTTGAACTGGAATGATAGGCCATAGAGGTAGTACACCAAAATTGTACTGTTGGAGGTTCCAGGGGTCATATGTTCAGTCCTGAGTACCACCATATGCCAGGGATAAACAGTGGCTTACTTTGCCCCTGTACCCCTTTATAAAATAAATAAATAAATAAATAAGTAAGTAAGTAAATAGTCTTGATTTTAAAATAAATCAGATTTTTAAAAAAAATTAAACCTGGCCTGACATAGCAGCTTAAGTTATTATTACTATTATTTAAAATTTTGATGGGAAATTCTAGTATTTTATTAGAAGGCATCTAGGCAGACTTTCCCAGGTGATGCACCTTTTTTTCTTCTCACTGTGCTGGGGCTGGAGTGTGGAGAGAGGAAATCAGTTGAATGCCCTTTTATCTCTTTGCATCTAAATGATAGGCTGTTGGCAAGTGATTGTTGAACTTAATGGAACTGTTTATTTAGTCTTCCTGAGTTTGTTGTAAAAAATCCAACTATCCCAGGAGTAACAATACTTTAAGCTTGTGTCCACTTCCTCATAGGAAAGTATCTTTATATGTTTAGTTCACTGTATTTTGGAGCAGCTATTGTGAGATTAGAAATCTTGGGGCCTAGGTAGCTTCTCCTAAAGTGGGGGTGCTTGTGTGACTTTGCCAAGGTTTCCTTGGGTGGTGCACTGACCAATCAGCTGCTTCCTTCACACAACCACTGCAAAGCAATTATCACAAAAGCAGGAGGGCTTCTTATTTTAACAAAAATTTGAAACTGAAACTTTCACCATGGGAAATCATTATTATTTTTAAATCTCACTTACTACATTTCAATCTAATCTATGTCTATATATCTGTAACTATTTATCCCAATTTTTTTTTTTTTTTTTAGTTATTGCTAGTCACTGCTCTGAACCAACTTTTTCAGAAAGAGAGAGAGAGAGAGAGAGAGATTGAGAGGAGAGACAGCACAGCACCAAAGCCTTGCCATATACTCCATGGGCTGTATGGCACCCTCCTGGGGTAGCATCTCTCTGACCCCATATTCTATTTCTTAAAAGAGTGTTAAAGGGACCAAGTGGTAGTGCACCTAGTTGACCACACATATTATCATGCACAAGGACCTGGTTTCAAGCCATTGGTCCCCACCTGTAGGGAGTGGAAGTTTCCCAAGTGGTGAAGCAGTGCTGAAGGTATCTCTCTTTCTTGCTTCCTCTCTTATCACTCCCTCCCCTCTCAATTTCTCCTTATCCTATCAAATAAAAGGAAAAATATTTTTAAAAGTGTTAAAGATCTCTGAATAGATGTGTTTTCTTTCATTTTCTCTTCAAGAATTTGGAAAAATTTCAAATAATTTTTAAAAACATTCAAAGCAGTTTCCTGAAATGATAAATACATGTCTATGAAATTTGGAAGATATACAATGTTGTTCAGAAGACATTTCATCACACCCCTCAGAAAGCATAGTTTGCTGACATTTTGTTGTATTTCCTTTCACTTTTCATATACATACATATGTATTTGAGAATCAGACCCAAACTGAATCAGTTTTATGTTGCACTTAAAATCACATTGGAAGCACTTTCCCATCCTCCAAAGTATCTTTTAGAAGCATGATTTGAATGTATGGTGTCTGTAATGGCATGGATTGAACCCTCCTCCTTCTTCTTACATCTAGGTCACCTCTGTCTTTTGTTACTATAAGTAGCTTTTCAGCACGATTTGGTTTTCATCTCTGATGACATTCTAGGCTTGTTCCAGGAGAGGAAAACTGAGTCATGAGTCACAGCTATTTCTGTGACTTTTGATAGGGAAGGTCAAAGTGCTTTCACAGGAATGGTAGTCACAGCCAGGGGGGTTGCTCAGTGGTACAGGGTGGCACTTGTATATGTGTGGCACTGGGCTTGAGCCCCATCCAAGTAGTACTGTAGCCTCTCTTTCTCGTGAAATAAGTAGGCACAATTTCTAATAAAAAAGCAAAGAGGGACAGGAGGCAGCATAATGGTTGTGCAAAGGACTTCTAGGACTGAGTCTCTGAAGTCACAGGTTCAATCCCTGGCATCACTATAAGCCAGAGATAAACAGTGCTTTAGTGCTTCTCTTAGTATATCACTCCTATTAAAATAAATAAAAATGTTTTTCAAGCCATTTTTATTTATAATTAATAACGTGTTACAAAATTGTAAGATTTAGTTTCACACTACAACTACCACCAACATTCTGTGTTCCTACCTTCCCAGAGATAACCACCGCAGTTCTCATGTAGTCTTGGAGACTGTCTGCTGCTACTGCTTCTCCTTTTTCCTCTTCCTCCTTCTCTCCTCCTCCTCCTTCTTTTGCAAGTTCATGTGTATCAGTTCTCTAGACTCCACATATGAATGACCCCATCTGGTAAGTTACCTTTTAACTCTTATTTTGCTAAGCATAATCACCTCAGGTTCCATTCATTTTGTTTGAAAGGATACAAAGTTATTGTTTTTGATCCCAGAATAGTATTCCATATAATCACCTCAGGTTCCATTCATGTTGTTTCAAAGGATACAAAGTTATTGTCTTTGATCCCAGAATAGTATTCCATGGAGTAAAAACCCAAACTTCTTTTTCCATCATCTGTTGATGGGCATTTAGGCTACTTTCACTCTTTGGCTATTGTGAATAATGCAGCTATGAACACAGGAATGCGTATGTCCCTTTGAATTAGTGTTTGAGTGTCCTTTGGATAAATGCCTATGGGTGGTATTGCTGGATCATTAAGTAATTTCATTTTTATTTGCTTAAGAACTGAGAAAAGAAAATAGTGTCAACTTATAGCCCTTCTAATACTATTTAGGAATGTTTCCTGCCTGTTACTATAATCAGATCGTGTCCTTATAAGCACACAAGCACACATATGTGTGTATATATGTGTGTGGTTTGTTATTTTATGCCCTATGGATGTGTCTGTTATCAGGTCCCAGCTAAGAGAGACAACATGCAGGGAATTCAGGTGGTGGTGAGCCAGATGAGAGCTAGCTGCAGCCAGGATCCAGATCCACAGTGTATATAGACCTGGGGGTGGGTGGGGAGGGCAGCCTAGAGAAGAAAACATGAGTTGGACTGGGTCCGAGCAGAGGCAGCACGCGTGTTCATTCTCTTAATGTGCTCACATCTGGGGAGGGTGCAGCATGAGGCCCTGTTCATTGTAGCTCATCCCATCCAAGCAGGCCTCCCGACGTGCCCTCTGCTCCTCAGTGCCCCTTGGCAGGCATGGAGAAGCCATTGGTGGCTTAGAAAGCTCAGTGAAGAGGAAAGAAGATGGAGCAAAGCAGGGAGACAAAATTTCCACAAGGCACTTCTCTGTGTGTGTGGGGTGGGGGGATGGGGAGGACAGCAGAGGGTAGGCTGTAAAGCTGGTCCCAAGATGAGTCACTGACTGGTGCTTGCAGAAGCTGGGCACCAAGGGTGCTGGGCATCTGTAGGACCCAGCCTGCATGTGACACTCGCAGGGATGTCACGGGGAACTGCTTTTGAGTGGCTGAGAACAGAATCTGGCTTAATGCTTTCAACAAGTTAATGTTTGTGCTCATGGGCTCTGTGCACATTTAAGAATTAATTAAATTCTTTAAGGAAGTCATTTATGTTGGAGACCAAAGAAGACACTCGGGGGGCCAAAACACCCCCCAAAGAAGAAAGCCCAATCACACCTCTTCCGCCTTGGCAAGCCCCGCAAGACCAACTTTCCTTGGCCCCCAATCCACAGAGCGCTCAGCTAGCTTTAACCCATTCTTTCCACCAGGCTCCTGGGGAAGCATATTAAACTCGAGTTCTTTTCAATTTCAACGAAGGTGTCTCTGCCCGGCGCCGTTTCTTCAAAGTCTGCAGCGTGGGATTCAAAATCTCTCAGCATCATCAAAGTCTTAGGAAAATATATTACCAGGAAGTGGAGCTGCTACTTGTGTGTTAATTACAACAAGCCGGGCTGCCGCGCCGATAATCTCTAGCGTCAGAAGCCTCTCAGCTCAGGCAATATCAGGGAAAACAAAAATCTTTGTAAGAAAACATCCAAAATTCTCTTTTTTCACCCTTTGAGGGGAACAGTGCATTGTGAAGCTAAATCCCATCTATTTAGCCACTCTTATAAAGATTTCACTCATATTTGAAAATGGTCCTCTCTTGGAAGAGAAGAACAAGGGAGATTTTTCTTTTTCAGGATCCAGTCTCTGAACCACTTTGCTATTTTCAGTGTCTTTATCTTTCAGAGAAAAGGTGTGGAGAACCCACTCAGCTCAGGTTTCAGTGGAGAACTCAACCTCACTTAAGACAGACATGTTGCTGGGTTTGTGTGTGTATTTCTGGTTGGTCTCACTCTTTCCTCTTCACTTGTAAGTTGGATTTGGTGTTCATCATAGACAAGATTTATGTTTCTTTTTATCTTTTTTTCCTTCTCCCCCCACCCCCTTTTTTATCACCAAGTTTAAAACTGGGGGTTCAACACCTGCACAACTCCCATGGTCATTTTTCACTATTTATCTATCTGTCTATCTATCTATCTATCTATCTATCTATCTATCTATCTATCTATCTATCTATCATTTACATTTGCTAGGGACAAAGGTTGAAATGAGACAGAGAGATAGATAGAGAGGAAGTGAGAGACACCAGAAACACTGTTTTACTGTTCCATCTCCCCTCCTTGTAGCTGGGGACTGGGGCCTAGAACCTGGGTGCTTGTGCATGGTGATGTATGTGTTGGACACCACTGTCCAGCCCCTATTCTCTTCTTTTATTGCGGTTGAGAAACTTAGAAAGATAGAGAGGGAGAGAGAGAGACAGAAGAGAGATACTTATAACACTGCTTCACTACTTTTCAAGTCTACCCCCCTGCAGGTGGGGATCAAGGATTTGAGCCCAGGTCCTTACTCATGGTAAGGTGTGTGCTCTGTTGGGTGAGCTACTACTTAATCTCAGGATTCACTGTGGCGAGGATTTCAGGGAAATGGAGATCTCTTACTGCTACCCTGTTTCCTTATCTGAGGACCCCCAGGGAATACCAGGAGGACAGCCCCAACCCACTTTCAGGGACTCAGAGGAACAGGGCACTTGGTCCTCCCTGAAAGATGAAACAGACCCCTAGCCCTGATTTCCTGTGGGTTTTGGATGAAAGAAAGGTTGGAGATAGGTGTTGGGAGGACCCAGGAGGCAGGGAAGGAAGAATTGTTATATTTTCAAATTAATTCTTTCCCTTAAAGGGGAGGAAAGATCAATTTATTTGAAATTTTTTTTTTAAAAAAAATATTTATGTAGAACTCCAGGGCACTTTTTCACTCACCTAGAAAGCTAGAAAGAGTGAGGGAGAAGAGGGGGTTGGGGGGCAGGATTTAATGCTGTTGACATGACACCTCCCATGTGCTCCCTGGGTTCAAATTTGAACTGTATGCACAGCAATGCAGGTGCCCTATCCAGTGAGCTATCACTCAGGTTATCTGAAAAAGTGTGTGTGTGTGTGTGTGTGTGTGTGTGTGTGTGTGTGTGTGTGTGTGTGTGTCCATGCTTATATTTTCTTGAGGGCTGCTCAGATATGGCTTATGGTGGTTCTGGGAACAGAACCTGGGACCTCAGAGGCTCTGGCATCTGAGTCTTCTTGCAGAATCATTATGCTGTCTCTCCAGCCCTATCTGAAACTTCTTCAGGAGGTCCTTGTCCATTCAGATCTATTAAGTCCTCACTGGCCAGAGGAGGTGCTGTCCTGACCAAGGAGGCCTCTGTGAAGCTTCTGGAGAGACAGGGACCCCCACATCAAATAACTGGGGGTCACCAGATAAAAGGCCCTCCCACTTTCTGCCCCATTCTTGGTTCCCGCAGGAGGGAGACCCCTGGTTCCCAGTGTGTCATCTGCACCATCTAGCTTAGCCACCCCACTTCTAGAGGAGCAAGCAGGCTCAGGCCAGAGGCTGCTGCAGGCGCATGCAACCAGAATTTAATAACATTGCTCCCATTTTATTTATTTTTATAATTACCTTTAATTTAGAGCAAGTGATACAAATTTCCATTTAGGGTAATGATATAGTTTCCTCTTAAATGCATTAAAGTAAAAAATAGTGAATTAATTAGAAAAATATTAGCAGGGGTACAGGAACGTGGCAAAAAAATGTGCAGGTGGTTTATTGCAGTGCGGCTCTGTGGCAAAAAGCACAAGGACGGTGATATATGGGGGCTTGCAGTTAAGAACTTAAGGCTGAAAGCCACTTCCTTTAATTTTTTTTTTCCTATTCTGAAACAGCTGAGGGGCCTGGTTTAGAGACTTTAGGAGGCAGAAGTCTGGAGAAAAACACCTGAAGACAGAACACTGGAACCAGAGATTTAAGGAGTTAAGCCCTGGGAAAGGACACTGGAAAATCCCCAGAGAGATTCCACATCCCTTTTCTTGTTAGGAAGACTATTGGCCTTTTTAGAAAGGGCTGAGAATACCTGGCAAACCTAGGCCCCTCCTGTTAGAGGAAGTTTACCAATACAGCAGCCATTCCAATGGGACTTAATTGTTTCCTCCTCATTCCCTGAATCCTCCCTACACTTTCTTGCAAGAGTATATCCACTAGGGCATTTACTATTCTCGTTATTCGTTTTGATATTGAGATGACACTTGGTCAAGGGAAGATTTTTCTAGAGTCATGTTCATAGTCTTTATAGGCTCTGATACATGGAAGGTACTCATTCACACATTCTATTCATCCATCCGTCTACATGTATGTACATCCATACATGTACCCCCTTCTCTTTCTTTCCTTCCCTCCTTCCAAATATTTATGTCTGTCCATTTCACCTTCCTTCTTTCACTTCTGTCTTTCATCTCTCTCTCCTTTCCCTCTTTCCTACCTCAACCCACCCAACCATTCATAGACTTATCATTTTATACACATAATGACTGTTTAATAAGAGTATTCTTTATAGGAGGCTGAGTGGTGGCACACTAGGTTGGACATACACATAACCATGCACAAGAAGGGTCCAGGTTCAAGTTACTGGTCCTGACCTACAGTGGGAAGTGTCAAAAGTAGTGAAGCAGTATTGCAGGTATATCTCTGTCTCTGTCTTTCTCCTCTATCCCCTTTCTCTCTCAGTTTCTCTGTCCTATTAAAAAATGCTGCAGGCACTTTAATCCTGTTGGCATTAAAAATAAATAAAATAATATTCTGTATATTTTGGCCCAGCAAGATAGCTCACTAGGATAGTGTATTTGTTCTGTCATGCATGTGGCCAAGCTCAAGTCTTGCCACACCACACTGGAGAAAGCTTTGTTGCTATGGTGTTTTTCCTTCTGTCTCTGTCTCTCTAACTGAAAAAGTTAGCCTGGAGCTGTGTAGTCCCAGTGAAGAAAAACAAAAGTAAAAATTAAGGATGGCCCTGTGTATTTTGAAATAAGTTAAAAAAGGAAGCAGAGATATCTGCTGAGTACCCCAGCACTCAGGAAGGTATCAGGAAGAGCAGACATAGGGAGATGCCATCAGCACCGTTGCAGATTCCATGCTAATGAGCTAGACAGAAATGGAACCAGTGGCTGTTCTGTGCCAGGGCAAGGGGCAAAGGAGTGAATGAGCCTATCTGTAAATCCCTTTCTCTGCCACCACCGGGCATGGGGGCCTGCAGAGCCCAGGGAGCCTGGGGGTGAACAAGCACTTTTGTGGATCAGAGGTTGCACAGGCTGGTCCCTGGCCAACTGGATTTCTGGAGTGAGATGACAGGCATGGCCCAGCCTGCTCAATCTGTGCTCAGGCTCTGAGGACTTGCTCAGCCTGTGAGAAGGGCACGCAAGGACAGGGCTCCCTCCTGGGCCACTGGCAGGAGCATGGCTGGCAGCCATAGCAGCTGTAGCAGGCTGGGCCGGAGGAGTGGTCAGGCGAAGGGAGGCAGGGAGGTGGGGCAGGTGGGTTGGCAGAGGAGCAAGTGGGATTCCAGGGGAGCCCAGCCATGGGCAGTCAGAGGCTCCCTGCCAGGGCCAAGCGTGGCTTCTGGAAGGATCCGTGTGGGAAATCTCCCAGGCTGTGGGTGGCACATTCTCTACCAGTCCTGTCTATTTTGCTTTCATGCTCTCTGAGTACTCACTGGGGACAGCTGCTCAGCTCTGGCTTATGGTGGTGCTGGGGCCTGAACCTGGGACCTCAGAGCCTTAGACATGAGAGCATTTGCATCATAGTCGTGTTCTCTCCCCAGGCGGTCCTTGTCTATGCTGATATATATATATATATATATATATATACTCTTTTTCCTTCTTTCTTTCTTTCTTTCTTTCTTTCTTTCTTTCTTTCTTTCTTCTTTCTTTTTAAAGATGAACCCATGGCTCTAGGCAGTCATTTTTTTTTCTCTTTCTTTGATAATATAGAGAGAACTTGAGAAGGGAGAAGGAGATAGAGAAGGAGAGAGACAGAGTGACACCTATAGCACTTGCTTCACTGCTCATGCAGGGGGCTGCAGGTGGAAAGTGGAACTGGAGTCTGGGTCCTTGAACATGGTGAAGTGTGTGCTCAGCCAGGTGTGCCACAGAGGTGTACCCAGCCTCTGTCCATTCTGATTTTAAGGCTAGAGGAGGGGATAGAGAAGACCATTTTTAATTCCAGTGTTTCTTCACCTGCCTCAGGCACAAGACACCAGCCCTAAGTGTCCAGATACCTCCCTGAAAGACACTCAGGGACCTGCAGGGGCCCTAGGTTGGAATCTAGGAGTCTGGCTGCTTTGGGGCTCTCTGCACAGTGAAGAGGGTCCAGGAGTCCTTATGGTGAGGGGTGGGCAGTGTGGACTAGTGGGCTGGTGGCAAGGAAGTGCTTCTCCATTGTGAACCCCATGTGCTATTGAATACAGAGCACTGCAGGCTCTCAATTTCTTGAGCCAGATGGCATGCATCTGTATGGAGCATTCGGGCTGTAGGAGGTGGGGACTATCTAGGGTCAAGGGAAGTTGGAGTGACAGCTCCGGAAAAGATGCTTTTGTTTATGACTCTAAAGAAGTTGTCCTAAGGGGTGTGTGTGTGTGTGTGTGTGTGTGTGTGTGTGTGTGTGTGTGTGTGTGTGTGTGTGAATATGGGGGGTGGTGAAGGAACACCATGGGAAAATCTTCCTTGCTGAGAATTTGCTTGTAAGTTCAAGCCATGCTGCTACAGACCTGGACAGTCATAAGGAAACATGTGAAAGGTCGCTTTTTTCTTTGAGGTAACTAAAAAAGGCCAATTGGTGGGCCAGCGGAAATAGCTCACTTGGATAGTGTTCTGCTTAGTCAGGCATGCAACCCAAGTTCAGATATGGCCCCCACTGCATTGAAGGAAGCTTTGGTGTCATGGTCTCATTTTCTGACTCTACCTGGAAGAAAAAGATTTAAAAAGCCCTGTGGTTAAGACCCAATGAGTAGATTCCAAATTCTTTGGCAAATGGCAAGGAGGCAGCTGGGCAGGATGAGAAATGTACTATTAATGCTGTGGTGGAACATATATTCTGTACCCAGGGCAGAGGAGAAGGCTTGGCTGCCTTCACTTCACATCAGATGCTTCCAGAAGAACCAAAGACAGCATGTGGCTCAGCACCCCGGGGGCTGTAATCCTGGGGCAGGAAGTGGCTCAATGGGAGAGTAGAAGCTAACAAACAGCGTATGTGAGGAAGGGAGAGTGGTGAATTTTATTCGTTTATTCATTAGATAAACTGGGGTCTCACATATGCCTGATTTCACCTTTTCTTGACTGCATTTTCTTTCAGATAGATAGATAGAGAAAGAGAGAGAGAGAGAAATATCATGGCACCAAAGCTGTTCCTAATACCATGGTACTCCCATGATGTCCTAGGACTTGAACTTGGGCCACCACCTGGCAAGGCTGACTACCCAATGAGATAGATCTCTCACCTAGAGGACGAAGACTTATTTGTTTTTTTTAATTTACCACCAGGGTTATCACTGGGTCTTGGTACTTGCAGGACAAATCTATTGTTCCTGGCAACATTTCCCCCCGTCTACTCTCCTCCCCTCCTTTTAAAAATTTTTGTTATCTAGGACATATAGAAATTGGGAGGGAGATGGAGAGGGAGAAAGAAAAACACCTGCAAATATGCTTCATTGCTTGCTAACCATCCCCCATTATAAGCAGGGGCTCGAACCCGGGTCCTTGCGCATGGTAATATGTACATTTAATCCAGTGCACCACTGCCTGGCCCTACTTTTTTTTTTCTTTTTAGGATTACTTTTCCTTTTTTGGAGGAGCAAGATCACTCACTTGGAGAGTTCCTGCTTTGTTGTATTTGTGAATATAACACATATAACATATAATATAGCCCATCCCCCTACCCACCACACTGAGGGAGGCTCCAGTGTTGTGGTGTCTTTTTTTTTTAATTTATTTTATTTATTTATTCCCTTTTGTTGCCCTTGTTGTTTTATTGTTGTAGTTATTATTGTTGTTGTCGTCATTGTTGGATAGGACAGAAAGAAATGGAGAGAGCAGACCTGCTTCACTGCCTGTGAAGCGACTCCCCTGCAGTTGGGGAGCCAGGGTTCGAACTGGGATCCTTATGCCGGTCCTTGTGCTTTGCGCCACCTGTGCTTAACCCACTGCGCGTTGTGGTGTCTTTTTTTCTTTCATTCTCTCTCTCTCTCTCTCTCTCTCTCTCTCCTTTCAAAAGTCTTCCCAGAGTAGTGAAACCCAGTAGCAATAAAAAAAAAAAAAAAGGACTTGTGCCTTAGAAGATTTTAAAAATTCATGAGATATGGTTTCATGCAAGAGAGAAAAAACAAAGGTGGAGCACCACTCTGGTATATGAGGCTGGGGATTTTACCAGGAGCCACAAGCCTGCAAATCCTGCACCCCATCAGTTGAGCTATTTTCCTAGGTTTTACATGAAAACAGACAAACGAACAAACAAACTTGTTTAATGCCATGTGAGGTATTGGCTCTTATAGCTATCTACAAAACATATACCTAGTTAAGCTTCAGGTGAACTCTTTGATCAGAAATTCACATTTTGTCACCGAGTAGCTGATTTCTTGCCTTAGTCTTCTTGGTACATGCCTGACCCTACACCCTTTGACCCACTGCAGCTTCAGTTAAAGGGTTGCAGACTTCACTGGAGAGTTGCCTTTAAGCTTTTGTGATTTTTTGAAAAGCTCTAGCCCTTACTCTCCTGGATTTGAATTAGATCATGGGTTGAGCCTTGAACCTTTTCCCCAGATGACTGGGTGGAATATTCTGGTTGGCTTGAGTTAATCTCACAGTCAGGATCTGGGGCTGACTGCACCCCAGGAAATCTAGGGCCTGAAGTGGGGAAGGACCTCCAGGTAGGGCTCAGAGTGGGTATGGGTACCTGTTCAAGTCTCTCTAATTCACAGAGGAACCTGGACCTGGTTAACTCTGCTCCCCAGTGGTGCAGGCAGGTAAAGGTCCCAGATTTCGCTTAAAGTCCCAATTTGGGATGGTGTTTTCAGGGATTTTCCTTCCAGACTGAGAGATGACTTAAAAGCCAAGTTTTCCTGCAAGCAAAGCTATGGTAGCACGACTGTGGAAGCCCCCCAACGTGGTCTGCCTGGCCAGATCTTTGTCACACTCCCGGGAGCCACAAACAGGTAATGTTTGGCTTCCTGGGGCCTGTGTTATGAAAAGCTTGAGTTACAAACTGCTTTGGCTATTAAAAACCTGCTACTGACTTTAACGGTAGTAAAATATTTGCTGTTTATGAGTAATTAGCCACTTCTGGAAAAGAGCTCTGTTTCTTTAAATTTATGGGGTGCCTTGATTTATGCATTCCATGGGGGGGATGTCATGTTACATCACATCAAGCTGATGTAATTTGATGCAAATCAAACACATAAATGAGCAAATGGAAACATTCTCTCTGGCTTCCTGAAGTGTATTCCTAACCAGAGGGTATTTTTGGTCCCTGGATCTTGCCCTTTTTGTTTGCTTTCTTGGGAAAGACTTGGAGGATCTCTATCCTGAACTTTTCCAGTCTTTAGTACTCTGATAGCAGGTGTCCCTTCACAAGATTCACATCCGTGAGAGTGGCAGCCTCATGCATCAGCAAAGCTTCTTGTGGGCTCTATAGAAGGCTGAGGAGGTTAGCAGGCTTCCTAACTATAAGGACTTCAAGATTTGTCATTATTTACTGGTCATTATTCATTGGTCATTATTCATCAAGGTTCTAGTTTTTAAATGATCTCAGTGGAGAAGGGACTATGAAAGAGACTGGGACCTAGTGGGGGGTGGGGAAAGGATAGTGTTGACATGTGTTTGTTGTAACTTCCTACCCCCGCCCATTTATATGCTTATAGGAAAGACAGACATATTCTAGAATGTGATTGTTGGGCTATCGGTCTCCTTGTTTGTCTGTCTGATTTTATAAAGACTTCTTCACATGAGAAAAACCAGAGTACTACTCAACTCTGCCAGAGTGGTACTGGAGATAGAATCTTCCATCTCTGATGCTTCAAGCATGAAGGTCTTATGAGGTACTGCTCTCTTGGTCTGTCTTTTATACATCTATCTATTGCCTCCCACCTTTCCCCAATTCCTCCCTCCCTTCCTTTTCTTCTGCCTTATTTCTTTACTTTCTCCATATATCCATCCATCCATCCATCCATCCATCCATCCATCCATCCATCCATCCATCCATCCATTTTTCATCCATCCATCTACTTAGCCAGCAAGCATTTACTTAACACTCAATGATTGTCTTGAATGATTAGGAGTTGACTGAGGAAAATAAGATCATAGCTGCTAGTTATTTAGCCTGATGCTTCTCTTCTTACAAGGGAGGAAATGTCATTAGTGGGCTGGTCAAGGGCCATCAGTTTGAGGTCAGTCCACCCCACCCAAAACAGTGTGCATTTTCTCATCACCATCAAGACCTAAATGCCCCCCACACCCCATTTCCTATCCCTATACATACACATGGGCCAGAGGTCCTGCCTAAGGAGAGGCTTTCTGGATGCCCCAGGATATTCTAGCAGCTAGAGTCTCAGGTTTTTACAGCCTTGCCATCCTGTGCCACTGTCTGTGCATTTCTGAGCAAAGAGAAAAGGGTCTTGCTCATGAGGTAGAGATGCATTGCCCAAGTGCTTGAGCTGACTGCAGTGGAGAGTGGAAGGGGAAGTGGGACAGGATGTTGGGTTTGACCATGTGGTAGAAGTTTTTCCGTGAACTCTCCTTACCTATAGTACTGGGAAAAGAGTGACTTTGATCTTTGCCTGTTGTACCTAACTGGCAGCAACCCTTGCTTGGATAGACTTGTACTAGGCTCAGGTACACCATTCCCTAACAAACAGAGCTAGTTGGTTGGGTTCTGCTTATTCCACAATGTACCTCCCACTGCACTGGCAGATCACCTTCCTTGATGTTAGAACTGTTGGATGTGTTCTAATAGGTTTCTCTGGGCAAAGGAGAAAGCTCAAGACTTTGTCTTCTAATGTAAGGGGTTTTTGTATCCCTTTTGGTCTCAGACACAAATATGAAGGCACTTTTCTAGAATGCTTGTCTTCAATCTGGCATTCTTGGAACAACAGCCTATAGTAAGCATGAACCCCATGCTGTAGCTCTAGGTGTCTGACATGGGGTCTGAGGTTTAAACAAAGCCACTTGACCTTCTGCATTCCATCTTGAGCAGGTTATGACTATGTAGGAAATATAGGATCCTCTTGAGGTCTGGTAGCAAACTTAACGTAAGTATTTTTAAGTGGAACCTTATGATTGTTTTCCTTTGAGTCTTTTTGATTTCTAGTTAGATATGGCAGTTTTATGGTCTTTAGCCATTTCCATTTCTTCTGAGAGTTTCCTGCTTTGAAAAAAAAATTTCTTCATTGTGTTTGATAGAATAGAAATTGAGAGGGGATGTAGGAGACAGTGAAAGAAACAGAGACACCTGCAGCACTGCTTCACTGCTCATGAGGGCTTGGACCTCCATCCTTGTAGAAGGTAACATGCACAATCAATCAAATGTACCACTGTCCAGCCCTGGAATTACTCTTTTCACAAGCTACTTGTCTGAATTTCAACTCTGTGTGTGAGTGTGTGAGTATGTAGGGGAGGGTGCTCAACGTCTCTTCATTTACTACAGCAAGCTTTTAATGCTTGAATGCATTAAATTTAATGCTTTTGAATGCATTATGTTCTTCATTGTCACTGGAGCTTCACCACTCCCAGTGGATGACTTTCTACAGATAGACAGAGAGAAAGAGGAACTATAGTCTTGAAACTTCCTCCAGGGAGTCGAGCGGTAGCAAAGTGGGTTAAGCGCACAGGCAAAGTGCAAGGACTGGTGTGAAGATCCCGGTTCAAGCCCCCAGCTCTCCACCTGTAGAAGAGTAGCTTCACAGGCGGTGAAGCAGGTCTGCAGGTGTCTATCTTTCCCTCCCTCTCTCTGTCATCCCCCCCCCCTCTGTTTCTCTCTGTCCTATACAACAATAATAACTATAGCAACAATGACAAACAACAAGGGCAACAAAAGGGAAAATAAATAAATATAAAAAAAGAAAAAATAAACAAAAAAAAAAGAAAGAAAGAAACTTCCTGCAGTGCAGCAGAGACAGACCAGGCTCAAAGCTGGGTCAAGTGTGTCACAGAGCAAGCATACTACCCAGGTGAGCTATTTTACCCACCCCAAGCTTCTTTTTCTTGAGTGGCACCAAAAAGCTAAAGCTGTTAACTGAGTGATCACCACACAGACCCTGAAAGCGTTTCATTTCCAGGAGATGTTCGAATGGAGACTGACCTAGACTGAGAGTGACTGCAGGCATAACAGTGCTGGCACACAGATGATCATGGCTGCAGTGTAGTAATTATAGTGGCAGTAGGAGTAGTGACAGCAGTTAATAGTAGTAGTGTGGCTGTGGTTGTAATGGCCCTAATGTTCGCAGTAGTAGTAATAGTGATAGCAGTAGTAGTTAGTTGCAGGAGAAAGAGGAAGTAACAGCAGTAGCCTTTAGAGAGCCCTGGCTGTATTTTGGACACTGCTTAAAGTACTTAAAACATAGGATCTCCTTTGGGGCTGGCAAGACACCTCACCTGAGAGGACACCTATGCTTTGTCATCTGTCATCCACAAGACCCACATTGGAGCCCAGGCACCAGAACACAGAATACTAGTCACTGGGGGAAACTTCGTAGCTGTACTCTCCTTCTTCTCCCTGTCCCTGTCCCTCTCTCACTCCCCCCTCTCCTCATCCTCCCCCCCGTGTTTGTGTGTGTGTGTGTATGTGTGTGTGTGTATGTGTGCACGCACACGCATGTGTCTGTTTGTCATTCTCTTCCTCTGAAAAAGGTGGCCTGAAGTGGTGAACACCTGGTAACTACAACAACAAATTGACTTCCTTTAATCCTGCCAATGACCTACAACTTTATTTCTACCATTGCACCACAGACTCATAACTGAGAAAGAATTGCTTAGAGGACACAGGCCTTCAGTTCTTTTGGAATAAGACACATTCACCTTTTGGAGACAGCAGCCATTTTTCATGTGTCACATGGAGGCCTAGAAAGGAGACTCCGCTGGGACTCTGGGTGGCTGATTGCCATGGCTTCTTCATGCTTTTTGCAGCTTGTGTAGACCCAAGCACCACACGGGGTTATTGAAGTTTAAGAATATCCTGGGGCATCCAGAAAGCCTCTCCTTAGGCAGGACCTCTCGCCCATGTGTGTGTATAGGGATAGGAAATGGGGTGTGTTGGGCATTTAGGTCTTGATGGTGATGACAAAGTGTACACTGTTTTGGGTGGGGTGGACTGACCTCAAACTGATGGCCCTTGACCAGCCCACTAATGACATTTCCTCCCTTGTAAGAAGAGAAACATTCATCGCTTTGCCTTTAATGGTTCCCCTGGTGTTTGGCATTGGTGAAGTTCAACAGTAGCTATGTGCTCTGTGATTGGTGGTGGTTCAGGATGAGGCCTTGGCTGGGCATTCCTTGCCCTGTCTGGTGGGTCACAGAGGCATAAATCAGAAGGCAGCAGGAGAGACCAAATAACTGAGGGGAGCAGCCAGCTCAGTCAGCCTCTCTGGTGATGAGCAAGAAACTATGAATTGGGGAAGGTGTGGGGGAACTGAGGATCTGAAGTTGTGTGGACTGGGGTATAGGTGTGATTCTAGCAAGTGGAGGAGAGGAGCTCATCAGGAAGTGGACAGGTTCCCCAGGCACTAGGGGAACGGTTTGCAGGGTACTTGCTTGGTGGGGTACACATTGGTAGATAAGCCAGCATCCCCATGTGAGGGAATAATGATGGCATTCATTCAGCATGGCCCTCTTCCTTTTCCTTTTGTTTTTTTAATTTACATCACGGTTAACATTGGGTCTCAGGCCTGCATGATGAATCCACACCTCCCTGTGGCAATTCCCCACCACCCCATTGCCTTTTTTTCTTTTGTCTATTTAATAGAACAGAGAGAAATTGAAAGAGGAGGAGGAGTCAGAGAAAGAGAGATACCTGCATCATTGATTCACCGCTTATAAAGCTTCCCCTCCACTATAAATAAGATCTGGGGTCTTGCAACAGGGTCATCATACAAGTTAGCATGTGTTCTCAACTCAGTGTGCCACCACCAGGCCCTCAGTAAGGCCTTCTTGAGGTACTGTCTCTCTAACGCGATCTGCCCTGGGTCTCCCATTTATCCCAGACCTGTAGCATTTTTGCTTAGTCTCTGTATCCTGTAGTTCATTTATTTGCTTGCTCATCTATCCATTCAAATTTTACTGATGCTGCCTCTATACCAGGTGCTGAAGACATACCAGTGAAGTTAATGGTCGTGGTCCCCCATCTACCCACCCACCCACACACAAAGCTTCTGGACAGGGATATAAAAACATCCAATCCAGTGTGATAGCTATCTAGGGAGAAGGGTGAAGCCTGGGCACTGTGGAGATGGATAGAAGAGCTCCTGCCTTGGACCTGGACCATCCCAGAGAAGGTGGCATTTGCTCTGTCACCAAGTGTAAGGGCACAGGGAACAGGTGGGTAATCCAGGAATGGAGGGGTGATGGTGTGTACAGGGGGATCCCATGTTAGCTCTATTTGCGTGTGTAAGAACAAAAGGAGGTGTGTCTCCTCTCTTGAAAGAGTTACATAAGATGAAACAGACAATTATTCCTCCTCTTGACTCTCTTCTTATCTGATGCCAGTTGGGAATTCATCTCTGTCCCCAAGTTCTATCTGTGTGCTACAGTGAGACCCATCGCTGGTGGTAGAAGCTTCTAGCAGTCCTTGTATTGATCTTAGCCAGCACATAGCAGATGTTCTTGTTGCTGTGGTCTGCCAGGAGGGGAGTCCAGCAGAGGCCAGGACAGCCTGGTGACCTGCATGGGAGTGGGAGATGCTGAACTGGGGACTCCAAGCATCACAAAGGATCAAGCCCCAGCCTGGCCTCAACCAGGCCCATCTTGTTGGCCTCAGCCCAGTAGCTGCAGTAGCTGCAGTAGCTGCAGTAGAGGCTCCACTGGATTTTTCTGTTCAGCAATGATTATGGGTGCTTATGAGATGATGTGTATCAGAGCTTATGTCTTCGACAGGTGCCCCTGTGAACGAATCTCCCTGGGTTGACTTCTATGAATTTTTCAAAATCAGGCTCTCTTTGATCACTCTTGCATATGTGCATTCTACATTATATTTAGTTTTGCACCAAATCAAATCTGAGGCTCTGTGAAATGAAAATAAACTGTTCAACACGATAGCATAGTCCAGAAGTG
Source organism: Erinaceus europaeus (assembly GCF_950295315.1). Lineage (NCBI taxonomy): Eukaryota > Metazoa > Chordata > Mammalia > Eulipotyphla > Erinaceidae > Erinaceus > Erinaceus europaeus. Next base: position 178,944,215 of record NC_080163.1, read on the forward strand.
CTCAGATTTAAACGTCTCTAATCAGGGGTGTGCCTGTGCCTTGGGTGCTGCTGCTGCCTTCTGGGAGGGAGAGCAAGAGGGAGTGCTCCTGTGGGTGCTGGGTCCTCTATATTGTTCTAGGGCAGGAGCTGTGTGCTGGAGCTGAGCAGGGTGCCAAGGCTGGTTACATTAAGAGGGGATTAAATATCTAACTTCCTGCCATGAGGAAGTCTGTTTAGAAAGGGAGAGAAAAGGAGTTGGGCAGTAGCACAGTGGGTTAAGCACAAGTGGCATGAAGCGCAAGGACCGGCATAAGGATCCAGTTCAAGCCCCCGGCTCCCCACCTGCAGGGGAGGTGCTTCACAGGCGGTGAAGCAGGTCTGCAGGTGTCTATCTTTCTCTCTCCCTCTCTGTCTTCCCTTCCTCTCTCCATTTCTCTCTGTCTTATCTAACAATGATGACATCAATAACAACAATAGTAATAACTACAACAATAAAACAACAAGGGCAACAAAAGGGAAAATAAATAAATAAAATATAAAAAGAATTTAAAAAAAGAAAGGGAGAGAAAAATACAGCAAGAGAGATAATCAATACACTTCATAGCAACTGCTGTTACCATTTTTAGTTGTATAAAATCATTAAAAGTTTAAATATATGCTTATATTAGATAGGAGACAGATGAGTAGGTTAGACAGATTATAAGTAGGTAAATGATAGTTATGTAGATAGATAACATACATAGGTAGGTGGATAATAGGTAGGTTATAGATTATAGATGATAAATGACTAGATAGATCACAGGTAGATAGATGATAATTCAGTTGTCAGAAAAGTTATGACATATTTTTCACAGACTACAGATAAATGGGTAGGTAGATGATAAATAAGTGATTTTATTGATGTGATAGGTATATAGATGACAGACAAATAGGAGGTAGATAGATGATAAACAAATAGATAGATAGGACTAGTAGAGCATAGCTAGATGACAGATAGATAGATAGATAGATTGATTGATTTTACTGCTTTCCCTAATGATATAGACCCAGTTCAGATAAACCCATCACAGAGAATTAGGGAGGTACTTTCCCCCATCACTCCCATCTGAGAGAAGTGTAAGCACTACTTCATGGCCTAGATTATGGGTGAAGAACAGCTCAGAAAAATGTTCATTCTAATAACATTCAAAGCTAACTATGTCTTCTGTACTATGCTCATCAGAAGCTTATAGAACCATCTTTTATGTAGAATGCATTGTTGAGGACCTATACAAGGTACTGACAGGATACTTGCTCTCACAAATCTCCAGCAGGGAAAGGAAACCTGATCTCTCAGGTAGCTATGCACCAAAGAGACCATGAATGTGTCCTACCCATTCTCATGAAGCTTCATAAAGCTCTAGGGACTGAGAAATCTCCTCCCACTTGAACATGTGTTCCAGGAAGGTCTCAGGCAATGCTGGGTAGGTTTGAAATGCTGCACCTGGAGAATTTGAAGTGGATGACTATGGGCTGTCATAAGATTTAGGGAATGTTGAAAAGATTCTATACCTTGTCTTCCATACCCTAGTGCAATGAGAACCATCCCCATACTGGAAACTTTGACATTAAGATATTGATTTTATAGTCCCAGAGTTTATTTTTCCCTTCTATTTGTCTCTACCTTCTCTGCTCAATTTGAAACAGAAAACTGTTGATGTGAAAGGGTGGTGGATGCATACCTGCTATTCTATGATGCTTTTGACAGCTTCTTGAGTTTCTGCTCTGCCAACTCCAAATATAGATTCGCAACTCCATGGGTTGATATTCAAGTCTGTGTCTGGCCTACCACTTCCACCCCACATCCTATATTTCCTCAGAAAAATCAGTTTAGTTATCACTTTGCCCATGAGGATCACTCTGTCTCATAGACCCTTCCTTTTCTCTGCTAGTGACTTCCTCCTAACTCAGCAAAGAGTTATTATGTGCCCAGTTACCCATCTCCATAGTCTTGCTTCCTTTCTCTCCTCTGTACCCTACGCTCTGCACCAAATCTCACAGCATATTATAGATTCCTGTGTTTCATCTCTTGACCCCAGTCTTTTGTTTTTATGAGACCATCTATCTTCCCTTCCAACTTTCAAAGGCCTGTATTAGGTATTACTTGTAGACTTTTAGATCTTGCCCTGTATAGGCAATGTTAAAAAGCTTTTTTTTTTTTTTTTTTTTTTTTTTTTTTTTTTTTTAGTGAGAAGGATCTTAGTTCACAAATACATCAATAAAATTGGCAGAGCCCCACCTGCAGGGGAGTCACTTCACAGGTGGTGAAGCAGGTCTGCAGGTTTCTATCTTTCTCTCCCCCTCTCTGTCTTCCCCTCCTCTCTCTGTTCTATCCAACAACGATGACATCAACAACAACAATAATAAGTACAACAATAAAACAACAAGGGCAACAAAAGGGAATAAATAAATATTTTTAAAATTTGGCAGAGTTTTTAGCCTCTTTTCTGAGACTTGGGTATGTCCTGGCCATGTATTTTATCTCTTAGAATTTACTCAACACCCTTATTCCGGTCTTTTCTGGATCTAGACAGTCCTCCTTTGGTTGGAACCTGAGAAAGTTCATTGTATGAGTATAGTCTTTTATAATTCAAGTGTCACATTTTTTTTCTCCCACAGTCCTACTTCTCAAAACTCTGAAAATTATATAATTCAGTTAATACATATTCATAGTAGAAATAAAGAAGCTAAGGTACTGGAATATTCCTGAAGTCAACTACAGCAGAGGAGGAGCTGGCAGCTAGAATAGAACTCCAGGTATCTTTCTTTCCTCATTACTCCAGTCTAGCTGTTGTAATAACTCCCTCTGACTTTGGAAGGAGGTTTTGGATATTATGGATGTCAAAAAAAACCACTATTATAGAAATAGATTTTTTTAAAAAAATTATTATATTTATTTATTTTCCCTTTCATTGCCCTTGTTGTTTTTATTGTTGCTGTTGTTATTGATGTTGTCGTTGTTGGATAGGACAGAGAGAAATGGAGAGAGGAGGGGAAGACATAGAGGGGGAGAGAAAGAGAGACACCTGCAGACCTGCTTCACCACTTGTGAAATGACTTCCCTGCAGGTGGGGAGCCTGGGGCTTATACTGGATCCTTATGCCGGTCCTTGTGCTTTGCACCACGTGCGCGTAACCACTGCACTACCACCCGACTCCCCAGAGATAGATTTTTGTGTATTTCTCTGCCCAACCAGTCAGTAGTAGATTGCCAAAGCTCTGGATCAATAGCACCTACCCCCACACACCCTAGCTATTCCCTTTGCGATGCTCTTTCTGAAATGACCTGCTTGTTTCCACTTCCTGACACAAATTGGTGAGAACCCCTTATCTTTGGGTTCCTTTGAACTTGCTCATGATCTGTTACTCCCCCCCATCTATTCCACAAATGAGGGAGCTGGCATCTTCCGGCATCCAAGACTTTACATGGTGTGGCCATCAGGAATCAGCTTGACCCCTCCAGTGATCCTGGCTTTGGTTCTGCAGCCAAATTTCCCATTTGTGTCTCTTGAGCCTCCGTTTCCTCATTGGGAACAGTGTAATCTCTACATCTGAAGTTGTGTAAGGCTTAATGAGGTCATGGTTGTGAGATACCCAGTACAGCTTTGGCACAACCAGGAGGAGAAAGATGATTATGGGGAAGATGATGAAGATGAGGATGAGAATGCTGTTATTGATGATGATGGTGGTGATGACAGTGATGACTGCAATGAAGATGATGGTGGTGACAATGGTAATCATGAAGATAAAGATATAGTTATGCTCGTAAAGATGGTAATGACAGTGATTATTTGGGTTTCTTGAGAGAATAGTTTGAATGACAAATTCATAGTTTTAACAACCACCCCAAGTAAGGTTGCTCTAATAGCATCCCCAACACCTGTCTGTTTGCCTTTGTGTAATGTGGGTAGGTAGTGAGTGAGCCTGTGACTCAACCCAGAAATCTTCTCTACCTTGAGAAGATAACCAGGACAACCCTTTTTCAAGGTTTTCCTTTCTCATCTGTTGACTCAGTATTTTTTTTTCAGTTTTGGGTTATAGTTTCAAGACAGATTTCAGAAGTAAATGTACTGGAGAGACCATTTTGCCATTGAGAACTATGAAATCCTTTAAAGTCTGCAAAGGGAAGATGCTTCGTATTCTAGTTTTCTTCTTCCAAGTCCTTCAACTCTCATTTCATTAATATGGAAGGCACTTGGTACTCTATAGGACCATATATCAAGTCAGCATTGCTGAGTCTTTTCTCTACTCAAGGCAACAAAGGCCTTGACTTTGGCCAATATTCAGTCAACAGGGGAAAGTTTAGAGGATGACCATATTCTCCAACTTGGAGAATATGGACCATATCCTTCTTACACAGTTGCCACACACGGCAGCTTTATTTGAATATTGTATTTTCATTAATAAATAAAGCACGGATTTAACTCTTTCTGACCCTGTCTCACAGCATTGTCTACATATCAGTCAGAATGGAACAGGTCACCCATGCTGCCCTCCTGTTATCTATTAATCATCTGGCAAATAAACCACTCAGTATCCTACCCACCTCGGTAATGTTTGTGATGTAATTTGTTTGGATGCCCAAAATGTCACCAGTGTTGATTGTAAGAGATGAAAAAATGTACTTGCTCAGCATAGCAAGCTCTAGGCCAAAATGTAAGCATGAAATCTCTGGTTTATTTTTGTAATAATGTTTACAGCTGTTTAATGACCCTGAAAAGGTTCAGTAGTTTGGTGTTCTGTATTTCAGAACAGGAGTGCATTATGCTTATAACAACCTTGGATAAACAGTTTGAGATACAACAATTGGAAGAATAGTATTTAATAAGAAGCCATTGTATTCTAGGTGCAGTTGCCTTAATTATGGTTTCCTCTAAGTGAGAGAAAGCAAGGTCAACTATGAAGGAGATGAGAGGCCTACTTGGGGCCTGAGGAAGGGGGTATACCTATTCCAGAACTGCATGTAATGAGAGCATCTTAAAAAAATCCTTTATATATTTGTTATAGATGAGATATTTGAGGCCTATGCCCAGCAGTGAAGAAAGTACAGAAGTCAGAACTTCTTCCTTCTGCAACCCCAAGAGAATATTAGTCTGTATTCCCAGAGTGGAGAATGTAAGGGCAAAATGAGGGCAAGTCATAGACACTACAGAATTACCTGAGACTCAGACCTGGACCCTTTATTTTTGGCTCTACCACTGATAGAGAAGAGAAAAGGAGAGCACCAGAGGTGGAAGTCAGGCCATTTGTTTCCTCCATAAAGAGGCTAGAAAAAAAGAAGGACATCTGAGAGATAGATGTAGGTATGACTTAGAAGGGGGAGAAGGCAGGGCCTTAGAAAGTCTCATCTATCATTTGGAGTGTATTCTTACAAATGGGACTGCAGTCAAATCTATGTAGAACTTTTCTACTGAGATGGTTGGGAACTGAACTGATTTTGTAAGAAACAATTTTCACTGCCTAGTATGTGTTTATAATTCCAGATTAGTCCAGACCTTAGCTGTACCTCATGTCCAGTGGTCTTATATTTGCTCTGAGTTCACTGTGGAGGATTTAATCTCTTTTGCCACAGAGGGAAGTGTGTGTGTGTGTGTTTTAGTGGAATATACAACCAAACAAATTTTCCTTAAAAAATATGCTATAATTCTACTTCTGTGATTGTAACTATTGATGAAATGTGTACATATTAAAATAGTGAGGGTGCTAGAAGGTCATGGCAGACTATCTCTTGGTTATTGTGGAAAAAAAAAACTTATTTTGTGGAGTTTACATGGTTTTATATGTATGCTAATTGTAATAAACCACTAAATCAGAGAAGAAAGAAATAAACCTGGAGGACAGGACCAATAAAAGGGATAGGTCATTTATACAGACCATGGAGAAGTTCATTCCAGGTAGACAAGTTGGTATATAGAAAGTCAAAGTTAAACCAGTGCATGCCATTCTGCTCAAACAGCCCATCAGCATCTATATGCATGGTTTCATTCTCCTTTATTTGTATTCAATGCCTAATCAAGGCCTCCCCAATTCCTTGTGGGACTTGCCATGATGAACTAAACAGTATGGAGGAGACACATGGATCTTATTCCCCTGCAATAGAGAGATAACAACCACAGAACTAGAAAAGCTAGAGCACCACACTGGGGAATAGAACTAGGATTCTTAGGCATGGAATTTAGATGCTCAACCAGTTGAGCTGTTTCCCAGGTCACTAGGAGAGCATCTTGAGTGAAATTCACAGTGGTGTGAGGAGTCCTGGTTGTAAGCTCAAGTTCCTCCCCTCTCTTGGCTACTGGGGCTGTGGGGCTCCTGCAAGGCATCTGAGGAAACACCTTTAGACAAGGTGATAAAAAAAAAGGCGGGGAGGATATTTAGTTGTGCTTGGCTAGACAACAATATTTGATTTCTTAAAAAGCCAATTGCAGTGCTTATTTCAAAAGTCATTTTATTTCTCAACTATTCTTTTTCATGGTATAAGGATAAAGCTCTTTCATGCAACTTACTGGCAAGATCTATATTTTTTGGACTATTCATAAGATTACTTTTTTTTTTCTGTGCCAGCAAAACGAAACTGTGTTTTTGTGTACAATTTATTTAGACTCCTAGCAGCTGGCATTTCTGATGTCCTGATAGTTTTAAATTTCATTCTGAGTGAAAGATACAATTAGGTTCTCTATTGGAAGAGTTAAGTGAAAACTTTTGTCATTGAGATCACAGGAAATAGTCTTGAAGGCAGAAGTGCAGAATCACAATAACCATTAGCACCATCAAAGAGAGCTGAATGGCTCCCTGTACCTGCAATGATGAGAATGAGGAGATGGGATGCATTTTGATATTCTCTGCAGCCAATGGTGAGGTGCATAGGCTGAGGACAGCTTCCTCTCAAAATGTGAAATTTGCATAGTTCCTGAAAAAGCTGTTAGTCAATGAACCCTGTGGATGAGGGCCCCTGCCTCTGGAGGTAGGCCTCAGGGGTCGTCACACTGTGGTAAGGAATATCCTCCCCAATTTGTTTCTTCATCAGTACTGACAGTCGTGTCAGCATTCCTGACCATGGTTCTGGACTCAGGGAAGACCAACACCAGGGTATGCATGTTGAAGGGACATTATACCAAAATAGAGAGTTCATGGGGTGCTAACTGTTTATGTTGCCTTCTCACAGTTAAGTGAATTGCATATGAATTGTTTCCTTCCACCAGCCAACCAGAGTTTATTGATCTTACTGATGTGCTTTGGGCTTTGACCATGAGAGAGAGGTCAGAGGTGAGCTACTCTCAGTGCTTAGTAGTTTGGTTTATTGCCTTTGAATTGTGCTAAGAGTTTTCCCACATACATGAGAGGGTTACATGAGTTATTGTCTGTGTTCTTCAGAAAGTTCCAGCTGTCCCTCTGCCTGAACCCCAGAATCATCATCCATCATTCAGTGCCAACCTCTGACTTCTTAATGTAGGTCCCTCTGCTGCTGGCTCACTGGGTACTGGGTTCAGATCCAGGCAAAGGGAGTGAAGACTGGGAACTTGGGATCAAGCATTCTCTGGTATTAGCAGTCCTTTGGAACAGTGTTGTTACTATCAGAATATCTGGGGACTCCCACCTGAGTCACTGACACACCTTCATTGTTCTCCTGTGAGGGAGCAGCATGGAACCACAGAGAAGGCCTTCTCCCTGTGCCTATTCCTGGAAGATTGGGGAAGGTAACAGCAACACCTTCCAGCAAAATAGGGAGGCTAGAAGGTAGCCTGAGGGCTCTCAAGAGTTGCAGTTGAAGCTATCCTTTATTTTCATTCTTTTAAAAATTTATTATTTTTTATTTGATAGGACCGAGAGAAATTGAGGAAGGAAGGGAAGATAAATAGATAGGTAGATAATCAGATAGATAGATAGATTGATTGATAGGTGTGTAGCTCTTCTTCTCTGCTAGTGCAATGGGCCTGCAGGTGCAGACTGCCTTTGTGCATTGCAATATATGTGCTCCACCAGGTGCATCACTGCCCAGCTTCTATTTTTATTCTTCATTTACTTTTTCATATTATTTTCAATATTTTCTTTCATTTTCTGACAGAGACAGAGAGAAATGGAGACAGGGGAGAAAAGGGAGAGAGAGGAGATCACTGTTCCACCACCCAAGTTTCTCCCTTGCATGTGGGGACTGGGGGCTTGAACCCAGGTCCCTGAGTATGGTAATGTGTGCACTGCATCTGATGCACCACCACACCTGCCCCTGGATCCCATCCTCTAATAATAGGCTAAAGGGTCCCCTGGCTTTCCAGTGTGTGCATTTGTGTAAGTTTCCATAAACCACAGTTGCAATGAATTGTTCTTTCTCTAAATACTGGGTTCAGCCTCTCAAGAACATTTTCACTGCCACCCTGCTCTTTGTTACCTAGCCTCTGCTGGTCTTTTAGACTCAGAGGCCCTTGAGGGCAGGTGGATAGAAGTTCATTGTCAAATATTGACTGAATGTGGTAACGGGTAAATGAGTACAGATGAGTGAAGTGTCAAGGCTGGAGAAATTGGGGTCAGCCCAAGTTTTTTGAGTCCCAGGCTAGGCCTGTGGCCAGCCTATCCTGTCTCAGCTGCTTTGGCCCAAAGACAGCACATCCACTATCCCCATGCTCCTTCCAAGAACTGATGTTCCTCTCTCTTACTCTGAGTCTAAGGGCTGGCAGTGGTTACAGTGAACCTGTTACAGGGGCCTGTACTTGCTTAAGTATTTGTGGGGTATTGGGTCTCACTGAGGTCATTGTCTTGGACAGCCTTGCCTCACAGCAGAAATCTGCTTAGCTGATTTGAGGGCCCAAGTGTTGTAATCATCAGAGCATCTCCTAGTAAGCAGATAGCTCTACTTGTTTTCTGGGTTCTCTGATGGCTCCCACCATGGCTGGTCAAATTCTGAAAGAGATAGTTGTTCTGTCTGTAGCTGACTATCAGCAGTGTCCCCAGCCTGGAATGGGCACCCATGGGCACAGATGAATTTAGACATGGGCATCATTCTTCTTTGGGGGCCTCTGATCTTGCATGTAGAAACTGAGGACCCTTCTAATTCTGACAGATGCTAGCTGTGGATGTTCATGAACTCACATACAATTTGGTGAACGTGGTTCTCACTACAAAACTAGTTTGCTCTATGGGCTGTTTTATAGGCTCTTCATTCATTCATCCATGCAGTCTGAAAATGCAAGACCTAAAATGAGCCAGCTCTGCTGTCCTGCCCTCATGGAAAATAACAAAACTCCATTCCAGTGGTACGTGCTACGAAGGAGAAAGTAAGGTGTTGGGATAGAGACAGATTGGCGGTGTTAGTCTCAGGCAGTGCAGGCACAGAAGATCTTTGTGAAGAGTTATGAGTTAAGACCTGAATAAAGAAGAGTCCGATGTGCAAAAAAAAATCTTCTAGAACATTCTATTGATATTTCAGCCCAAGTTTCAACAGTGGCACTGGGAAATCAGTTGCTTAGAAGGACCTCAAAGAAAGGCTGGGTAGTGGCAGACCTGGTTAAGTACACATGCTATCATGTGCAAGGACCAGGGTTTGAGTCCCTGATCCCCACCTGCACAGGGAAAGCTTTGCTAGTGGTGAAGCAGTGTTGCAGGTGTCTCTCTGTCTCTCTCCCTCTCTATCACTACCTACCTCCTCAATTTCTGGCCATCTCTATTCAATAAAGAAAGATCATGTTTAAAGAAAAAAGCTTTGTATATTTTGTGAGGGATTGAACCTGCGACCTTGGAGCCTCAAACATGAGAGTCTCTTTGTATAACCATTATGCTATCTACCTCCATTTTTTTGTTTTTACAGTAATAGAAGAACTCCACATCCAAACCAAACCAGAACACTCTGCTTTCATTATTTGACAAGTAGTGGTGTTCCTGAGTGGCAGGGGAAAGTCTTCAACTCCATACCCCTTAGCCAACCTGATTTTCAGTCTAGCTGTGCTGTACATTCAGCCTCTTCTCCCTCCTGCTGAATTGGCACCAGCTCATCAGCAACAACCTGAAAATAGCCCGTCTTCCTGGATGCATGTCTTTTGAGCCGGCCAACTGGGCAGCCTTTGGAAGTGGGCCAGCCATGTTGGCTTTAGACTCTCGAACTTCCCCAGAGTTGTGGGGTGGAATTCTGAGCACTCCCAAGTGGCCTTGGGGTCATGATCTGTGTTTGCTCAGGAGAGCAGCCAGCACAGCTGGATGGGGTTTAAAGACAGAGAAAGGGCTTTTGCCAGGACTCTGGGGGCTGTTGAGTCCAGCCTGGATCCTTCTAGGCACTAATCCTGCTCAGGCAACTTCTGTACACTGGGCTGGCTTCTCTCTGCCGGCCAGGGCATGCCTATGAGGGCTGGTGCTGGCCAGTCTTTGTCTAACCAGCATATCTTCAGTGCCAAGGCCAGAACCTGGCACAGAGTGGGAATTCAACAAGTTTATTCAATGATGCAAGAGATCTTCAAGAGAAATGACTACTTTCTGACCAATCTCCAAAATGGACCTCCCCCTCTACCCCCAATTTAAGTGTAGAATGCCACCAGAAACAGAAAGGAATGATGGTAAATTAGAAGTCATTCAGTCTTGGTCTTTCTCTTCTCTCTCTCTCTCTCTCTCTCTCTTTCTCTCCCTTTCTCTGTCTTTACTCACAGACATGGCAAGTCCTGTCCCACTGTTGCAGTTTCTCTCACTTTTGCAAATAAACAACCATTTTCTTTGCTTCCCTTGCAAAACAGATACAGCCTTTGTCCTCTTGCCAGGGAAGTCAGGTCTCCCTTTGGAGACCCTCTGTGCCATCCATGCACAGTCTGCCTGGCCTAGCAGGCAGCAGACCCCACAGGGCTTGAATGTGCTTCCTCCATAGTTAAGCTCTGGCTTTTCAGGTTCAGGTTCCCCTGGGGAATTACCTGGCCCAGGAATCAGTCCTGGCTGGGTGAAGCATTGCTCCAGGACCACCTGACTGGCCAACACATCTAAACATTGGGCTCCAAAGAGGATAGTGTGTGCAAACTGTTCCAATGGCAGGAGACATATTCAGACTCCTTCAGGTGGAAGATAGATCTGGAAAAAGGAACACCCCCCCCCCCCCACACACACACACAGAGCCATGGGTTCATTGCTTTTCAAAGTTCCCCAAGTGGTGGGGTTCTTTCCTCCTATCCCAGCCCCTAAAAGTCTGGCTGGAACTTTTCCACACAGACGGGAGATGGGGCAGTGAAGACTATTAGAGACAATTATCCACACCAGCTTTGAGTGCTAGTGTTTAACAAACAGCTTTGAGTTCTAATTTTCTGCAAAGCACATACTGCAGGTACAATTTGTACTCATTACTGTATATTGGGGGAAGTTATTAAAAACACTCAAACTTGGTTGAGACTTCCTATGGCATCATCCCTGGATTTTAATTGGTTTTTATTTAGTTCTATAAAAGATATCTTTAAACCCAATCACAGGCCCTGCCTCGGCTATCATGCCAATTGAAGGACAAGGAAAGCCTGTTATATTATTGCATGATGGAAGTCTTTGTCCCCTCCCAAATTTGAACAATCTCAACAATCCTATAAGATTCCCTCATGAGATAATTCATACTTCTTTTGATGAACACAGTTACCAAATGACAAAATAACAGTGTTTTGTAACATAAGGGTTAATTCTTAATCTCTGAGGTTTGCAAAGCCGCTACTCGCAGTCTCCTTAAAATTTAATATACCTCGTTAATGCTTCCTTGCAAACACTGAAGGATTTTTATGATTATAATCATGTGTTACAGCACCTAGTACTGTTTCTAAGCAGCATACTAATCAGCTTAATGAGATATTACTGCACTTTTTGTTGACTAAAGCAAAATCCCTTTTATTGTTCTAAAGCCTGTCCTTTATTTTTTTCCCAAAACATTATCTTGTTTTATTATGTACCAGTAAATATCATGCCACTGTTTGTTTTTTTTTTGGCCAAATCATAAAATAATCTCCTTCATCTCAGACTGGTGAACATATTGAATATCGTAACTGCAACAAAAGTTCCAAGTGAGTCAACTTGGTCTCTGCAGCTCTCAGGCAAACTTTGAACAGAACCAACAGGTGCAGGTATCTCAAGGGAAAGGGGGCGGGGGTGAAAGGAGAAAACAAATTGAACACTTTGCCCCTTGATTTGTTATTAGGTGGTTGAAAGTGGAAAAGAAAAACATTAATAATTTAAATGCGAATGAATAATTGCCGTCTGTAAATAGAAAATACAAGGAAGACGATCTAGCGCCCAAACAAATTGGAGGAGCAATGCCATATTGCATAATTGGCATTTAATAATTCATTTTTTATTATTGTTTTCGACTATAACTCCTTGGCATTAGTATGTGTAGGTAAGGCAGGTAATGTGAATTCCCACCCTCCCTCACCCCCTATCCCCACCTAATCCAGCGGATGCTGTGGATTCCTTGAACTGAGTCCTTGCGGGGGATCTGAACTCTTGCTTTCTTTGCAGGGATGGAAGAAGCCAGTCTGTGCCTTGGCGTGTCCTCGGCGGCGGCAGCGCCTGAAGCTGAGTCCCACCTGAGCAGCCCGGTGCTCAACGGCCAGTATGCCATGAGTCAAAAGTTGCATCAGATCACCTCCCAGCTCAGCCATGCCTTCCCCGAGCTGCATCCGCGCCCCAACCACGAGGAGAAAGCCGCGCCTGCGCCCCTAGACGACAAGGCCCATGTGGCTCTGAGCGGGCAGCCCATGGGCAGTCAGATGGCGCTGCTGGCCAACCAGCTGGGCCGGGACGTGGATACCAGTCTCAACGGCCGGGTGGACCTTCAGCAGTTCCTCAATGGGCAGAACCTGGGCATTATGTCCCAGATGAGTGACATCGAGGACGACGCCCGCAAGAACCGCAAGTACCCCTGCCCCCTATGCGGCAAGCGCTTCCGCTTCAACAGCATCCTCTCCCTGCACATGCGCACGCACACGGGCGAGAAGCCCTTCAAGTGTCCCTACTGTGATCACCGGGCAGCGCAGAAGGGCAACCTCAAGATTCACCTGCGGACCCACAAGCTGGGCAACCTGGGTAAGGGCCGGGGGCGCGTGCGCGAGGAGAACCGCCTGCTGCACGAGCTGGAGGAGCGCGCCATCCTGCGGGACAAGCAGCTCAAAGGGAGCCTGCTGCAGCCCCGGCCTGACCTGAAGCCCCCGCCGCACGCCCAGCAGCCCCCGCTGGCCGCCTGCAGCCTGGCCCTGCCCGTGGCCGCCAACCACAGTCTGCCCGACATGGCCAACCCCGTGCCCTCGCCCAAGCCGGCCAGCGTGCAGGAGGAGGCTGTGGCGCCGGCCGGGGCGGGCTTCCGCTGTACCTTCTGCAAGGGCAAGTTCAAGAAGCGCGAGGAGCTGGAGCGCCACATCCGCATCCTGCACAAGCCCTACAAGTGCACGCTGTGTGACTTCGCTGCCTCGCAGGAGGAGGAACTTATCAGCCACGTGGAGAAGGCCCACATCACGGCCGAGTCTGCCCAGGGCCAGGGCCCCAACGGCGGCGGCGAGCAGTCGGCTAACGAGTTCCGCTGCGAGGTGTGCGGACAGGTGTTCAGCCAGGCCTGGTTCCTCAAGGGCCACATGCGGAAGCACAAGGACTCCTTTGAGCACTGCTGCCAGATCTGTGGTCGGCGCTTCAAAGAGCCCTGGTTCCTGAAGAACCACATGAAGGTGCACCTCAACAAGCTGTCGGTGAAGAACAAGTCCCCCAGTGATCCCGAGGTGCCCGGGCCCATGGGCGGCATGGCCCAGGAGGCCCATGCCAACCTGTACTCCAGGTACCTCTCCTGTCTGCAGAGTGGCTTCCTGGCCCCGGACAAGACTGGCCTGAGTGAGCCCAGCCAGCTTTACAGCAAAGGGGACCTGCCCATGAAGGAGAAGGAGGTCTTGGGGAAGCTGCTGTCCCCTATCTCTAGCATGGCCCACGGCGTCCCCGAGGGTGACAAACACTCCCTCCTGGGGTGCCTCAACCTAGTCCCCCCATTGAAATCCAGCTGCATTGAGCGGTTGCAGGCGGCTGCCAAAGCAGCCGAGATGGACCCGGTCAACAGCTATCAGGCTTGGCAGCTCATGGCCAGGGGCATGGCCATGGAACACAGTTTCTTGTCTAAGGAGCACCAGCTTCAGCGCAACCATGAAGACACTCTGGCAAATGCCGGGGTTCTGTTTGACAAGGAGAAGCGGGAGTATGTGTTAGTGGGAGCAGATGGCTCCAAGCAGAAAATGCCTGCGGAGCTGGTTCACAGCGCTAAAGTGGGCAATCAGAGAGACCTGCCAAGTAAGCTCGACCCTTTAGAAGGCGGGCGGGAGTTTTTGTCACACGGCCTGAACCCGGCACTTGAATATAACCTGCAGGGGCCAGGGAGCCTGAAGGAGAAGCCCACCGAGTGCCCTGACTGTGGCCGAGTGTTCCGCACCTACCACCAGGTGGTTGTGCACTCCCGCGTCCACAAGCGGGACCGTAAGGCGGATGAGGATGGCTTGCACATGGCCCTGGACGAGCGCCGAGGCTCGGGCAGTGACCAGGAATCACAATCTGTGAGCCGCTCCACTACACCAGGCTCCTCCAATGTCACTGAGGAGAGTGGGGTCGGAGGTGGGCTTTCCCAGACCGGAAGTGCCCAGGAGGACAGCCCGCATCCCTCCTCCCCGTCCTCCTCAGGTAAGTTGCCAGGGAAGATGGGGGAAGACCAGCTGGTGGAAGGTGCCTGTTTCTGCTCTGGTTTCAATGGAAAAGGAGTGATAGTGGCTTCTCAGAGTTCGGTCTGAAGTTTCTGTGGTGTGGTGGGTGCACCCTATACTTGACCTTTTTGGGTTGACTCAAGGGACGATTACTGTTGTAATTCTTTGGCCTTCCCAAGAGGGAAGCCCATTGGTTTTCTTCCTGGGTGTTAGGGTTGGCCACTTGGCACATCAGCAGGTGGGGCATAAAGCTTTCTTCTCCTGCACTGGCCTTTTCCAGACCCATTTCATGCCCTGACCCCCTCCACTGTCACCTGGTCTCTGGTTCCAGGAGCTGGTGTTTTGCCCCATTCAAGGATGTGAATATGAACGTTCAGGTTCTCTCCATAACCCTCTCATGTGGGCACCTCCCCTCAGAGCAAAGCTATCTTCTGTCCCTTCCCACAATGACAGTGTAGCTCTCCTGTCAGTGTTCTCCAACCTAAAGAACCACAACACTCTTCTCTGAAGGTTTTAAAAAAGCAGAGGTTTGAGACACAGATGTGTGACTGCGTGTCTTAAATTGTTCTGTGCTACACGGGCGATACAGCTTTGGGGTCTAAAATAGCAAAGCAGAAAATCTGTCATCAAAATGTCTGTGAAATGCTGAAGCTTCCTGGCCCAATTTGGGGGTAAAAAAAAAGAGGGGGGAGGGGGGAAACTAGCCTAGGCTGGCTAAATTAAAATCACTACCTAACAGCAGGTAAGCTGTTGCCTCCATCCATATTTCCAAAGCCCCTTACTAATGGATAGTAAATTGAAAGTTATATCTCTAGCCCTTTATAAAGAAAGCATCTTGCTAATACTGTAATCATTCTGCAGCCTAACAACAGAGGAAATCATGCCATAACAAATACCCTGTTACTAATGGCAACATTGATTTCTGCAATCAGCCATTAAGTCTAGAAAATGAAAGACAGTTTGAGGCACCTCAAGGCACTGCATTGCCCACTGTTAAAGCTGTGGCAGCACACTGTTGAGGGTCATTTTTTTTAAAGTTGTTTCTTCTCTTCTCTCTGCTTCTTCTCTCGATAAACATTTCAGTATTGGAGGCAATCCACGGCCACAGTTATCAAGTAGATGCCAGTTGAGTTCTGCTGTTATTGCCATGCTCCAGCATACCCTTCTTCCAGGACAAAATTAGTATTAAAGGCAAGCGTGAGTTTGCTGGCTTATTGCAAACCAGTAAAGAATTGTTAAGACACATAAATCTCAACGGCACATTCCAGAGATTCCAATAGCACTTAATGCCTCTGCTTAAATACCCATGAAACACACTGTCTACTCCTGGAGTCCTCAACTCCTTTGTGATTTATTTCCAGCAAGACACCCTGGGAGAGTGACATCAGGAGCTCTAGCAAGGCTGAGAAATGAGGTCACACTACACAAGTGACCAGGACGTGAAACTGAAAAGATGAGAAGGGGAGGGTCTTCGAAGTTTCATGACTGGCAGCAAGAACTAACTCTGTGCCAATGTATCTCTTTATCTGTTGACACTCAGGAGGCAGCAAAGTGCCAGGTGTCCTATTGGCAGGAGAGATAATTTCTTGCCATCTTTGAAGAGGTCCCTTTTTTCTGGGGATGTCATCTCCCTGCTTGTGGAATGAGGACCTTGGAGGCACAGACAGCAGAGGTCAAACTAACTCTCCTAAGTTTTTTTGGAGTGATGTGGAATCAACATTGACAGATTTTCTTCCCCTTCCAGACCAGCTGAAATGAAAAGGTCTCGGCAGAATATTCCAGCACCAAATGTTTGCCTTTATTAATGACATGTTTAGCGTGTTTTTCTCACATTCTGGCCAAGTGATAGTCTCATGCTATTCCTATCTCTGTCGTTTCCCTGTCTCTAAGTACTCTGTTGAAAAAGCCCATTTTTGTTCAAAAGAACCAATCCAGTTTAGGGCTCAAAAGAGAATAAGAGTTGGGTAGCTGGTTATCTTCTCACTTTTATTTCCCTCATTGAAGTGTTTCACAATCAGGAAGGCTGATTCTTTCATTTCTGGTTGACTTCTTTGTTTTCTTCATATTCAAATTTAGACCCTTTCATAATGTTCTGACTAAGTATGAAAATTGATGGATTCCCCAAGTCAGCCTCGTGTCTGGAACATTCAGGTCTTTCTGGGATTAGGACCATAAGCCAAATCCTGGTTAGTCTTTCCTCTTCTTTCTACCAAGTGTGACTTGTATAAAGTGTGATTAAAATAAGCATTTAAATAAAAATCTGGGCACAATAGGTATTTTATTACTACCTGTTAGAGAGAAACCTGCAAGGTGAAGGGAGGGGAAAAATCTTTAAGCCCCTAAGTAAAGAAAGAATTACTTATTATGGCTTCTGTTAAGAAATAACTGCAAAACATGGTTTTACAAATTTCTCAGACTGCATAACAATGTCACAAAACTTAATTTGCATCACTTGATTCTTTTTTTTTGTTGAAAACTGGGTCAGTAGGGCCTGAGAAACTATTTTTTCAGATCTTAACCAATGAATTCTTCTTTATAAATCGCTGCTCTTAACATGATAGTAGTTCTGAATTCATCATAAAAAACCTTTTTACAGAGAGCCTCTTAGAACAGATCTCCAGAAGAAGGCTTACAATGAGTGGCAGCGACGTCCTTTGTTATCTGATGTAATTCTTTGCAAAGGAGGATTGGGAACAGAGTGGCTGTTTAAAAATGTCTTGCTCAGACCGAGACGAAGAAGGGGTCAAGTTTGCAATCAAACAGTTATTGCCGAGATGGGCGGCTGTCACTGGCTAGGCTAATGTGGGATGCAGCTGTTTGTTATGTGAGCAAAAGAATGTTTGAATCAGTGAACATGTGAAAATGATTCCAGTGAACCAGAAAATGTGTTTGTTCTTTGGCTCTCCAAACTGCTGAGAACCAAGCTTAAGATCAACTGCGAAAACCAGGACCTTTGACAAATTGAGAGGTCATATTTTCTAACGGAAAACGGACAAAACTCGTTGCCCAGATCACTTCCCCAGCTTTTTCCCTCTTTGTTTTCTCTTGGTGGTGGTGGTTGTTGATTTGACTTACCACTAATTTCACACCATGGTGATGGCACGTCGCCCCCCCCTACCCCCCCCCCCCCGCCCGTGCAAGGCAAAGTAAAACTATTTGGAAGGTGGCCAGTGGCCACTTATAAATTCTACTCTTTTATGACATTTAGAACTCAGGGTGGCTGTTTGGATGTGTCCTCACTTCTGGCTGGCGTGCAAACACTGCGATGGCATTCATCTCTGCATCTTTGCCTGCAACCACATTCAAGGCTGCCTTGCATGAGTGCAAGTCATGAGCATGAGTGCAAGTCTGAGTTCCTGAGGAGGCGAGCAAAGTTCTGTTTCTTTCAACTTTTGCTTTGGAACTCATGCTTGCAATAATTAAAACTTAATGTACTAAGACACTATACTGTTCATTATATTCAACAGGGCAGTTACCTTCCTGCATTTCCCCATCATTTTGGAGAGGGGCTAATTGAAGTGTTGATGGTGGGAAGGGGGTAATTGAATGCACTGACCCTTCTGTTCATTAAATAAAGTCGGCTAAGTTACATGATCAATGGGGAGCCAGGGAGAGATGCAAAGATGAGACTGTCTTTAACCCCTGCTACTTCTGGTATAATATTTTGAGATGGACAACGAGTATTTGATCAGCTGGGCTAGCAGCCCTGCGGGATCTCCTTTTGTTGCCTGAGCCACATTCCTGAAATGCTAGGTCTCCATCCTATGAAGAGCCATTGACCACAGCATCAAAGGCCTTTATCCTGGGCTCCCTTGCATTTACATGGGGTGTATAGTGATATGATAGATTTTCTTTCTTTTCCACCTCTTTTTTCCCCTTCACGTGGCTCCTCCTCCCTGCTTCTATTCATGATCATCACCCCTCTCCTGCTCCACACAAACAAATCCATGCACCTAAAAAGAAGGGATGGTGGCAGGTTGCAGGGTGGGGAGGTTGGAGGTTTGAAAAAGAAAAAAAAAATAAGTCTGAGGATTAAGATCTTCATTCTTTATTTTTTTTTTTTTTTGCTCATGCATTCCAATTGTTCTTAAAATATTTGGCAATGTCAATTAGTAACTGAGCAGAGTTAGCTGATGAACACAATTTTCCAGTAGACTGAGCACCCTATTGTTGCCGAGCGAACAGCAGATTTCTGAGGTCATTATCATTCGCTGGTTGCTTGGCCCAGCTGCTTCCTGCTGCAAAAGCCAAACTTTATACTGGAGCTCAGGGATGGCGTGCAGCAACAGGGGGCTGGGAGGGGGAAGAGAAGGGCTGGCTGCAGAGCCGAAGACAGGAAGACAGGCATTATCAGCAGAGAAAACAGAAAGTAAAAGTTTCCAGGCAATCCTAGGAAAAAGGTCCTAGCAGGTGTCTCCCTCCAGTTCCTTTTCCAAGCACCTGACACCTCCAAGCAGGGAATTAAACCAAGCAGGGGACATGCCACCCCCTCCCCCCCAGCACCGCCGCCACCTCCCCCCCCCCCCCCCAGGGCGTGATGGCCACTAATCTCTTTGCCTAGCAGAACTTTGGAAAACAATAATCCCATTTACCCATTTACTTGAAAATTGTTAACCCAGAGGCTCTGAGTGATTGCCTCCTTCTTAAATACCTTCATTTTCCCCTTTCTTTCTATCTTTTTTTTTTTTTAAGAAAAAAGGGGACATCACTTTTCAAATATGAATGTAATAAGTTGAAATCAGTCAAGTTTGGGAGGACAGCCAGAGAATGCTGTTTCTTCATTTTTCTTCCTTCTTCTTCTTCTTTTTTTTTCTTCTTTCTCACAGAAGTCCCCTCTGAGCTAAAAGGAGTGGAAACTTCTTGTAAAAAAAAAAAAAAAGGGAAAGAAAAAAGAAAGAAAGAGAGAAAAGAAAAATTGAAAAGAAAAAAAAAATCAAACTGAGTATAGAGGACTCCCCTCTGCCCACCCTGGCTTCCCTTGCTTTCTGCCCCTCCCCTGCCTCTCTTGTCCCCAACCTCATTTGGGGGCTGGTTTGTCAGAGATGAAAAGCTGCACTTTTTTAAAACTCAGCTGTGAAAACTGAGCGCCATATGCAGCCCTTCCAATGCGGAAGTGTGTGCAGGCACCCGCAGTGTTTGAGGGTGTGTGTGTGTGTGTGTGTGTGTGTGTGTGTGTGTACCCAAGGCAGGTGAAACGGGCTGACTTTTAGATGTGCAAGACAGGTTAGAGTCTAGGTAACCTCCTTCAGCATCCCACCTTTCCCTGGGTCTGTGTGTGATCTGCCCACTGGAGCACCCCCTTGAAGCTGAGATAAAACTTGGCCACTGCTTTATGTACTTGCTCTCCATTCAGTGCAATTTTATTATCTTATGTCTCAAACCAATTATTTGGGAACTCTCAGTCCCACTCTGAGGCTTTGATTTTTCTTTTTTCTTTTTTTTGCCCCCTTCATCTGTCTCCTCATACCCCTTTGCATACAGCCATAAAAATCACACTTTCACAGGGCTTCAGAATGAGAAATCAGACTGGCTCTAAAGGTCTTCAGATTGTGAGTGCTACATAAAAAATAATGTGTGACATGAAATCCTCGAAGTGAAGCTTCCTTCCTGTTCTGGAGGCTTCTTAGGGCACTATTTGACACCCAAGAGCTTTGATTCTTGGCCTTGGGAGGGAGGCAGGTCACTCAATCTCCTCCTTCTTAGTGGCCCTGTCCCTCAGGCTGCCTATCTCAGGATGGGTACTTTGTCACCAGAGTTCCCTCTTATGTTTCTCAGGGACTCTGCATTCCTTCCACGAAGCCCTGAGATGCCCCTCGTGAGTGTAGTGAGCTCCTTCTGTACATACATTAACTGCAGGAATGGAGACCTTCATTGAAATATAAGTTTAACTGTAGTGAGAAAAACACGTGCACTAAGGACAGATTACAGTAAGGAAAAGAATTAAGCACTTTCCAAAACAGAGCATGACGTATCAGCTGTGTGGTTCTTATTCACTTGAAGGGGAGTTCTGGAGCTCAGATCCTGGGTCTGGAGGAAGTGGAAATAGTTTATATACTAATATATAATAGTCCAATATAATATTATTATAATATTCATCTATTATAGTAGTCTAAACTTCTATAGTGCGACTTCTCTGCATAAAGTTGTGACCCAAAGCAGGTGTTATGAGAACACAGAAGTCATATGATCTTCTGGTGTCCATGCCTTTAGGTCATGGATACCCAGACACCTGCCATGTCATAAGTCTGGAGTTTTTCCTTGTTTGTTTATTTATTTATTTTACCATCAAGGTTATCATTGGGCTTCCAAACCTGCACCATGAATCCACCATTCCTGCCTGTCCTTTCTTTCCTTCCCCTTTTCCTCCTTCTTCATTCGATATAGAGAGAAACTGAAAGGAAAGAGAAATGTATATATATATGGAGAGAGAGAGAGAGATCTGCAACACTGTTTCACCACTTATTCTCTCCCTTGCAGGTGGGGGGCCAGGGGTTTGAACCTGTGTCCTTAAACATGATAACATGTGTGCTCTACCAAGTGTGACACCTCCTAGCCCCATCTGGAACTTGTGTGCCTCTGTCTGGGGACATCCTGGGGTTTTTCCAGTTACTACTATTCTTCCTCCACCAGGTTGCTTATTCCACTGAATCCCTTAATTGGCATGAAGCTCTGTGTCTCACTTCTTAAAAACAGACTGCGAAGAGCATAGAGCATGGAATCTTTTCATGCCTTACACCTCAGTCACAGCTTAGGTCTGTCCTCTTCTGACAGGAGGTTTTGACAGAGGGTCAGGAATAGAGCCAGGAAGTTTCAGCAAGTCCTCTGTTTCTCTGGTCTTTCTTATTCCACTGGATTCAAGATGGGGTCTGTTGGGATACTTGAGACTCTAGAGATGGGAACAGAGAACATCCTGGGACAAGAGCCTGGCTAACGATGCTTTGTATCACTCTGAGTCTGTGAGGTCACAGGAAACATGAGCAGTTAGCATCTTTAAGCAGGGGGAGCTGTTTGGAGCATTGATGATGGGGGTGAAGAAACACCTGCAGAGACCAGGAGATTGGATTTGTATAACCATCCCAATTCGTGATGATTGGACTGGAACCTTTGCCATCTGCGACCCTTGGGCCTTCCTGCTGCTTTGCTGGGTTCTTTTTTTTTGCCTCCCCCTCCTCTATTGGCATCTGATGGACATGTCTCACCACCTTTGCAGGCTGGAGTGGCACATTGGAGAGGGAGTAGGGAGCTGATGCTGTGAAGCTTGTGAAGCCAAAAGAGGAAAGGGGCTCCACTCTCCAGCAGGGTGTGAGCCAGGTGGTAGGGGGCTCTCTGATCTCCCCAGGAAGTGAGCTTCACAGCAGCTGAGAAGAACTGTGGGTCCCCCTTGCCTTTTCCTGGCAGGACGGGGTGACGGCAACATTTACTTAAGCTGTGGAGTTTGGCACTGCTGCCGCTAGGCACCATCTGGAAAGCCCTTCTCAGAAAGCCATGGGCCCTCCTGCAAGAGCTCAGGGGAGCAGGACTTGGGCAGAGCTTTGGAGCTTTTTTTCTTGGGCACAACCTGGACGTGGAGGCACCTGAGCAGGGCTGGGGAAGTGGGTGGAGTCTTCTGGGAGCCTTGGAACTGAAGCAGGTCCTCTCCTGGGTCTGCACTTGGCTTTCATCTCTGCTGGGCCTCTCCAGTTCATTCTCTAGCCAGATTTGGTTTTGCTTTGTCTTTGTCATGAATTCACTGGCCTTCCTGGGGCTACATTTCCATTTATTTATTTTTGCATAGCATCTTGCTTACTATTTGCACCTAAGGCCAGGTGCATTTTGGGTGTGAGAGTGCAGGGCCAATCAGCCAAGGCTGTTCTGATCCAACCTTGTAATAACAGAGACTTACTAGTGTGATTCGAGAAGTGAATATCAGGCTTCTCAGATGTGCTGGGGAGACAGGGTTGAGAGCTGGGTGGTTTGGCTTGTAGCTGGGAGATTTGCCACAATTCTTTGCCTGATCCACATCTTCAAAAAAGACTGCAGAGTCCCCCAAACAATGCGTGTCTGAACACTGTCAGCTACCCGCTGGGTGGGCCCAGGTGCTGAGCCCAATGCAGGCTGTCAGTTGCTTCATGGGCTCAGGTTACCTATCTTTCTCACACTGAGAAAAGGTTACCCAGGGCCTTTCTTCTTGTGGGCCCTGTCATTTTGTTGTTGTGAGCCTTGGGGTTTTGACATGTGCCATGTGTCTGAGAGAAGTGGGAGGAACCACACAAGCTGACTCCTTGGCTGGGTTGTCCACCAGGCTTCACTGGCATGGGGGAGGGGGATGATCCCTTCTTAGGGTACCCAAGCAGATGTTGGCAAGATGAATTTGGTGGGTGGGCTTGGCTCTTAAAGCTTGGTCACTTACTTCTCAGAGAGTGGGGCCATTTTCCTGGGAGGCAAAGGATACCTTTGGGAAACGTATTTATTTCACTCTGTTGCAGGGACTTGGAATATTCCACTGTTTTCTCTTGCTCAGACACCTGGTTGGACTGGCATTTTAGGCAAACATCAGTTTCTTTCTTTCTTTCTTTCTTTCTTTCTTTCTTTCTTTCTTTCTTTTTTTTTTCCTTTTTTCTTTTTGTTTATTCACCATCAAGATTATTGCTGAGGCTTGGTGCCTATACATCGCCACAGTTCCTGGCAATCATTTTTCTCCTTCTTTATTTATGGTAGAAGGTGAGAAAGAAAGATGGAGAAAAAAAGGTCATTGAAGTAACTCACTCGGGTAGTGAGCTGTTTTGCCATGTTATATGACCTGGGCTTGAGCCTGACCCCTGCTACATTGAAGGAAGACTCCCTTCTTCCTTCCTTCCTTTCTTCCTTCCTTTCTTTCTTCCTTCCTTTCTTCCTTCCTTCCTTCCTTCTTTCTTTCTTTCCTTTCTTTCTTCCTTCCTTCCTTCCTTTCTTCCTTCCTTTCTTCCTTCTTTCTTTCTTTCCTTCCTTCTTTCCTTCCTTCCTTCCTTCCTTCCTTCCTTCCTTCCTTCCTTTCTTTCTTTCTCTCTTGCTCTCTCTCCTTCTTCCACCCCCGCTCTCGCTCTCTCTCCAAATAGGAAGAGAGAAATAGAGAAGGAGAGTGAGGGAGCAGAAAGAGACACATGCAACACTGTTCCACCATGCTGGTGAAGTCTTCCCTGCAGGTGAGGATCAAGGTCTTGAACTTGGGTTCTTGCATAAGGTAAGGAGCAATCTACTGGATGAGTCGGCCCTGGACACCAGTTTCTTTCTTCCTGTTTGTCCTCGGTCCCAAGTCATTTGATGAATGATAAAGCAGGTCCCCATCATGGTGCTCTGTTCTCTTCATTACAGTAATGTCCTGAAACTCTTAGCTTAGTGGCTGTCATCTCTGGATTCTGGACACCCTCATTTGTCTTCAATCATCCTGAGAGACATTTTGGAAACATTCCAACATGCTTATGTTTAGTTCAACATAAAGTGTGTGTGGCATTTGCTTCCTTCAAGACCAAGGCAGATACTTGTTTTTCTTTTCTTTTCTTTCTTTCTTTCTTTTTTTTTTTTTCCCCCCGTCAAGGTTTTCTCTGGGGCTTGGTGTCAGCACAATGAATCCACTACTCCAAACAGCCTTTTTTCTTTCTATTTTATTGGATAAGACAGAAAGACATTGAGAAGATAGGGGAGATAGAAAAGGAGAGAGAAAGAGACACTTGTAGACTTGCTTTACCTCTCATGAAACTTCTCCCCTGTAGGTGGGGAGATGAGACTTGAACTCAGGTCCTTGTGCACGGTAATGTGTGCCCTTAACTGAGTGTACCAACATCCAGCAAAAAAAAGTATTTATTTATTTATTTATTATTGGATAGAGACAGAGAGAAACTAAGAGGGGAGGAGGAAGTAGAGAGGGAAAGAGACAGAGAGACCTGCTCCCCCCTGCAGGTGGGGGCCAGAGTCTTGAACTTGGATCCTTGTGCATTGTAACATGTGTGCTCAACCAGCTGCGCCACCATCTGGCCCCCTGTATTTTGTTTTTCTTGATTGCTAATACATTTTGTTAGGTCTGTTGCTCTCATAGGTGGTCCAGGATAATTGAGGTATGCCTTCAGCAAAGCTACCATGTGACATAAAATGATTCTTCTTGTGGTAAGAAGCTTGGTGATGGTGTGTTCTTTCCCTGCAGAGACCTGATCCCCTCTTTGAAATAGCCTTCCTATGAAATTCATCCCGTTGTTACTCCTTTACCTCCAAGAGGGATGACTTGTAACTTCTCTGCTACTATTAGTAGTGCAGTTTGATGATATATTTTAGTTGTTGCTACTGGGGCTGAATGACTTTAGGCTCATTCGTTTCAACTGAGAAAGAGACAGAATAAGAGAGGGAAGGGTATTATGATACTGTGAATAAGAGAGGGAAAGAGACAGAATAAGAGAGAGAAGGGTATTATGATACTGGGGCTTCCTCCAGTATAGTGGGGGTCAGGATCAACCTTGGTCTTATACATGACAAAGCAAACACCATATCTAGCTGCAATGTCTTTTTTTGAATTTTTTATTTACTTTTTTATTTATAAAAAGGAAATATTGACTAAACCATAGGACAAGAGGAGTACAACTCCACACAATTCCCACCACCAGAACTATGTATCCCATCCTTTCCCCTGATAGCTTTCCTATTCTTTAACCATCTGGGAGTATGGGCCCAAGGTCATTCTGGAATGCAGAAGGTGGAAGGTCTGGCTTCTGTAATTGCTTCCCCGCTGAACATGGGTGTTTGCAGGTCAATCCACACTCCCAGCCTGTTTCTCTCTTTTCCTAATGGGGAAGGGCTCTGGGGAAGCGGAGCTCTAGGACACATTGGTGGGGTTGTCTGTCCAGGGAAGTCTGGTTGTCATCATGCTAGCACCTGGAACCTGGTGGTTGAAAAGGGAGTTAACATACAAAGCTAAACAAATTGTTGACCAATCATGAACCTAAAGGCTGGAATAGTGTAGATGAAGAGTTGTTTTTTTTTTTTTTTTTTTTTGGGGGGGTGTCTCTGTTCTGTAGATAGCTAGTAGGCCTATTTTAGTTATATTCCAAAGGTCCTGTGGCTATATTAGTTTTTTTGTTTTTTTTTTGCCTGAGCTTGAAATCTGATATGCAGGTGGATCTTAATTATTGTCTGGGGAGGTGGTGTCATGGCTGGCAGAAGAACCAGAAAGCTAGATCAGGGAAGAGAGTAGCTCCCAAATATGGGAAAAGTGTATAAATATTGTTGACTGTAAACCCCATCAATTTGATGTGATCTGGGGCCCATATTCAGCTTAGGAGCCTATGTGACCTCTGCATCCCTGTAAATTTGAGCTCACATTCTGTGGTCATAAGTAGGAATGTTCCAAGATGCCCCAATATTAGGACCCATCTTCCTCAGGTGTAGCATAGAGTATGCTGTTCATCCTCCCTTCGGAGGATGGAACATTCTCTACCATTGTTGATCCAAGTTGAGGGCAAGGTCCTATGGGGGTCCACAAAGGGGGTCTACTGTGTTGTCCCTGCTAGGAATGACCCCTAACAATGGAGAGAGGGATTTATTTGAGGTCTAGGCCTGTCATGTCTGTTTGGGAATCTCAGGACTCCCCGAATAGGGCCCCTCTAGCTGCAATGTCTTATAGGTCCTGATGACTTTATTTTTGCATGATAAAATAAGTCTCTGTGCCAGCAGATAGTTCACCTAGTAGAGCACACTTTATGAGAACCCAGGTTTCGAATCTCCACATGTTGTATGGGAGTGCCATGCAAAGGGGAAGCTTCACAAATGGTAACACAGTGCTGTGGTATGCCTCTATTTTTCTTTGTTTCTCCCTATCTTGCACGTTCTATCTTAAAAGATAGAACGTGCAAGGACTAGGGTTCTAGTTCCTGGTCCCCAGATGCAGAGAGAAAGTTCATGAGAGATGAAACAGTGTTGCACATGTCTCCTTCTCTCTTCCTCCCTGTCTCTCACTTCCTTCTCAATTTCTTTCTGCCCCCACCAACAAAAAGAGGGAAGACGTTATAACCAAAATTGGTGACTTTTTTTTTCTGCTGACTCAGGGCCCCAGCAATAACCCTGGTGGCAATAAAAATATATATAGTTCTTCTGGAAGCAATGGAATTGTGCTGGCAAGAATGTCCAGAGAAGTTCAGATAGAGAGGAAAAAGGAGAGGGAGAGAGGGAGAGGGAGAGGGAGAGGGAGAGGGAGAGAGAGAACAAAGATATAGAAAATGATTCTTACTTATCATGGACATTTAGAAAACACACACACACACAGGTTCACAACTTATTAAAAGAACTACTATGTACAAATCAGTGTATACCTTTCCAGTTCTTTGTATGCACCTAACTCCAGCTAAATTTGTAGTTAACAAAATAAGATCAGACTGTGCCTATTTCCATATGATGTAATTTTTACTTAAATATATGTCATTAAATATCTTATGCAGGGATCAGGAAACTTTTTTTTCCCTGTAAACTGTAAGATAGTAACTGTTTTAGCCTTTACAGGCTCTCTGATGTCCATCTCAAACACTGAGTTCTGTCATAAATTGAAGGATGTTGTAGTGTTCCAATAAAATTTTATGCACAGGGGCTGGGTGGTGGCACACCTGGTAGAACACACACGTCACCATACATGAGAACCAGAGTTAAAGCTCCTGGACCTAACCTGTAGGTAGTAAAACAGTACTGCAGGTGTCTCTCTTTCTTCCCATTACCTCCTTCCCTCTCAGTTTCTCTCTCTCTCTCTCTTTTACATTTTTTAATTATCTTCATTTATTTATTGGATAGAGACAGTCAGAAATCAAGAGGAAGGGAAAGACAGAGAGGGAAAGAGACAGAGAGACACCTGCAACCCTGCATTACCACTTGAAAAGCTTTCCCCCTGCAGGTGGGGACCAGGAGCTTGAACCTGGGTCCCTGAGCATTGCAACATGTGCGCTCAACCAGGTGCACCACCACCCAGTCCCAGTTTCCCCTCTATCTCTATAAAACAAATACAAATACAGAAACAAAACAAAACAAAACAAAAAGGAAGAAAGAAAATGTTATTCACAGCAATAGGTGACAGACAGGTTTGGTCTCCAGGCTGTCCTTTGCAGATTCATGTTCTGTTGTATGAGATCTGCTTTTAAGAAATTCTTCACACAAGTGATAAGTTCTTTGAGGACATTCTAGAAATACAGAAAAGAGAAGGGAAAGTCTACTTGAGTGAAATGATTTGGCCTATCCCAGAAGGTTGATCATAATAAGACTTGCTTCCATTTCACTGATCTTTGCATCTACCTCATTTCCATTGCTGAGGTTCCTGGCAGTGGCAGCTCTGGTCACAGACAGGCAACCCTCAGGCTGTGGCTGTGTCTCACTCAGCAGCGTGCTGTGTCCTGAGGCCATTTTCTTCCAGTGTTGCTGCTGCTAATGCTGCTGTTGCTACTGCTGGTGTGTGTATGTGTGTGTGTGTGTGTGTGTGTGTGTGTGTGTGTGTGTGTGTTAACCACGAGAAAATTCCTTCTAAGGTTATGTTGCAATCAGTCTCCCTGAAGCCAGTTACCTTCCTGTCACCAAGCTGCTCTGTGATTCACTTTTAAAGTCACTCATTTGTTTGTTCATTCATTACTTCATGAATTTATTCATTCAAGGGCAAAATGCCTATTAAGTTGACACTTCTAAAATTTTATTTATTTATTTATTTTTCTACCACTAGCGTTATTGCTGAGGCTCAGTGCTTCCATGAGTTCACTTTTTCTAGCAACTTTTTTTTTTCCTGATAGAGGGCACGGGATAGAGAAGGACAGAGAGGGATAGGGAGACAGAGAGAAGGAATGGTACCGGCAGCACTGCCACAAGGCTCATGAAGCTTCCCTCTGCATATGGGAACTGGAAATTCGAACTCAGGTCTTTGCACATGGAAAAGAGTATAAGTTGATTTTTTAAGGTTTATTTATTTTATTTGATAGGATTGAGGGGAGAAGGGATGATCTAGAGGGAGAGAGATACTACTTTACCACTTGGGGAGTTTTTCCCTCTGCAGGTGGGAACTGGGGGCTTGTTCCCATATTCCTGCACATGGCAATATCTGTGTTTAATTGGGTAAGCCGTCACCTGTCCCCAGGTTGATTAGGTACTGGGAAGCAGTGTCAGATAAACACATCAGTGTCCAGAGATGCAGAGCCTAGGGACCTGGACCAGTCATTCTCATGAGAGAAGTGCAGCATGGGAGGGTTTGTCTGGGGTGAAAGGGAGCCCCCAACTGCCTTGTCACCCACATTTGTTCTCCAGGAACCTGAAAGGGTAAAACAATTTTCCTGATCGCCTAGATGGATCTTCTGACAGGTGACTGTTTCCCTCTGTTAGAATGTGGCCACTGGTGGCTTCTTAGGGAATCAAGCCCTCCAGCCTGGCCGCATGGCTGGTTGTCTCCTCTCTCTGGCTATGAACATGAAATCACTTTTCTGTGGCTGAAGAGACCCCAGGGGAACATCCAGCTGGTGCTTTAGAAGAAGGCCTCCTCCAGGTCAGAAAGGAATATGATAGCATTTTGGTGGAAGGGCTCTCAGCTTTTCAGCATGTGTGGCTGTGCAGTCCACCATCCACCCCACTCCTGCAAAGTGGGGAGTGGTCGGTCCTAAGTGGGGGCATCCTGCCACCCTTGATCACACACCATCATTTTCCTAGTAATCATATGCAGGTAGAGGTGCTAGTCAGGTTTCAGAAGGTGAGCAGGTGGAGCCAAGGGGACTCATAATTTTCACTTAGGGAAGGAGGAGTTCTGAGTTTGCCCACTTAACCCAAACTAACCTTCCCTTGGGAATGATTCAAGTCTTCTGTATGGGTGACATGGGAACTGTACTCCCTGCAAGCCACCTGTCACACCAGTAGCTGTTCAGTGACCTCAGAGAGCATCCTCAAAAACACTTTCACTTTTGCCATTATTCCTTTTGTATTACCATACAAGGTAGGATATGAACTAAACATAGATCCATGCCCAGGGTCCCTTGTGCAGTGCTGCTCTCGACAAGACTGGCTATTCTATACCCAAGGACTGATCTCACTAAGAGACATTAAGAGAGAGAACATGAGTATGGGATGATCTCACTCATAGAAGTTGAGCAATAAGAACAGGAAGGAAAATACAAAGCAGAACTTGAACTGAGTTTGGTGTATTGCACCAAAGTCAAGGACTCTGGGGGTGGGCAGGCTTTCAGGTCCTGATGCATGATGGTGGAGGAGGATCTAGGCTGGGGGTGAGAATGTTTTGTAGAAAACTGAGAAATGTCACACATAAATCAACAACTGTATTTACTGTAAACTATTAATTTTCCCCCAATAAAACCATTAATTAATTATTTAATTCAATCATTAATTCAAACAGAGAGAGAACCCAGGTCATGGTGGAGAGCTCCAGTCACAGGCTTGTCCCTGGCACCAGCTAGCACTGGCTAGTGATGGTACTCCCAACGCTCTCTGGAAGTGGGCTGTCTCCACCCCACTCCTTTTCCAGAGAAGGCAGGGGGAAAACTCCCACTGGTACCTGAGGAGAGAGATAGAGAGGAAGG
Source organism: Erinaceus europaeus (assembly GCF_950295315.1). Taxonomy (NCBI): domain Eukaryota; kingdom Metazoa; phylum Chordata; class Mammalia; order Eulipotyphla; family Erinaceidae; genus Erinaceus; species Erinaceus europaeus. The sequence goes on from NC_080163.1 coordinate 178,974,442, forward strand.
GAGAGGTAGCCTCTAATCCACCTCTGTGGGCTGCACCATCCTCTTAGGTGTAAATTAGGAGGGCAGACTCATTTTCTGGGAAGCTGGCCAGAGGAGGGGCTGCTGGGCTCTTTGTTGTCACACTGCCTGGCACCAAAGGTTGAACCACAAGGCCACTTTACATTGGCCACACTGAGCAGGATGCTTTGGGCTGTTATTCTGTCCTAGAACTGCTGAGGGTGCTCCCAGGAAAGGGTGTCTGAGGTCATGAGTGGGGGGAGATACTCACTGCTCCTGGGAAATGAGATTTGCTGTAATTGTGGGGTTTTTTTGGGGGGGGGAGTGCTCTGATGTGTCCTAGTGTTAGTGGTGTATCCTGGGAAATGAATGGACTGGTTTGAGGACGGTTATATGCACCTGGGCTATTGTGGTTGTGTGGCTACTTGTAGGGGGGCCTGTTGGGGGGCTTGTTGGTTGCTGAGGGTACATATTCCTCTTTCTCTGTTTTTTAAAAATTTTTAAAAACTTTTTATATTTATTTATTTATTTTCCCTTTTGTTGCCCTGGTTCTTTTTTTATTGTTGTTGTAGTTGTTGTTGTTACTGATGTTGTCGTTGTTGGACAGGACAGAGAGAAATGGAGAGAGGAGGGGAAGACAGAGAGGGGGAGAGAAAGATAGACACCTGCAGACCTGCTTCACCACTTGTGAAGTGACTCCCCTGCAGGTGGGGAGGCGGTGGCTGGAACCTGGATCCTTATGCCAGTCCTTGCGCTTTGTGCCACGTGCACTTAACCCACTGCACTACCAACCAACTCCTTCTCTCTCTGTCTTTATGTGACTGAAATTTTGCTTGTAGCAGTGAATCCCTGGTGATAATAACAAACACACAAAAATATTCACCATCTTAACCACTTTAAAAATATTTTTTTTATTTATTATTGTATTGAGATGGAGAGACATTGAGAGGGAATAAGGAGCTAGAGAGGGAAAGATACAGAGAGTCACCTGCAGCCCTGCTTCACCACTCATGAAGCCTTCCCTCTGCAGGTGGGGACCAGGGGGTCATAATGTGAGCCCTTAACCAGATGCCCCACAATTTTTCCCTTTTCCCTTTTTTATAGAGATAGAGATAAATTGAGAAGGGAGGGGGAGATAAAGAAAGAGAAAGAGAGACACCTGTAGCACTGCTTCACTGCTTGTGAAGCTTCCCTGCTGCAGATGGGGACTAGTGGCTTGAACCTGGGTCCTTGCACACTGTGATATATATGTTTTACTGGGTGTGCCATTGCCACGTCCCCCATCTTAAACATTTTTAAGGTACAGCATATTGAGAACTCTCACACTGTTGTGCTTCCTCACAGCTATCTCCCTACAGAATTCCTTTCATCTTAAAAAGTTGAAACTTTATTCATTTATAGCCCCACCTGTTTAGCTTAGCAACCTCCCTCCAGCTTTCTGTCATGAATCTCCCTTTTCTAGGTAGCACACTTAAGGAGGATTACTACTTGCCCCTTTGTGACTGACTGATTTCATTGAGCATGCTGTATTCAGGGTTTAGCCACATTGTCACACATGTCAGAATTCCCTGCCTTTTAAAGATGGATCAATAGTCCATTCCAAAGCTTCCTCACATATTATTTTTCCTGTTTTGTCAGTGGACACTACCTGTTTCCATGAATGAATTTTAAAAAATTAATTGAATATAATTTAGTTAGTAAGACAGAGAGTAATTGAGATGGGTGGGCGGATAACCTCACCATCGCCTCTCTGGAACATCGCCTCTCCAGAGCTCTACTTCACTGAGGAAAGATAGAAACAGGCTAGGGGTATGCATCAATCTATTGATGCCCATGTTCAGTGGAGAGAAGCAGTTACAGAAGCCGGAACTCCTACCTTCCACACGCCAGAAATAATTTTGATCTATACTACCAGTGTGGGTGAAGTGATAGGGGGAAGACGACCAGAGGGCTCTGAACTCCAACTCCATTAGGACTTAGAAAGAGAAGAGGAAAAACAGAGGGACATTTGGATGTAGTAATAGAGTTATGTGTATCTTGGAAAGGAATAGAAGATCGGACCTTAAAAAGGTGGGGGCAGTTATATACAAATATAGACAGATAGTTATATAAATAATAGTTACCCCATATCTCCAACCTTAGAAAAACTGCTGTAACTTAAAACAGAGCGAGTGGGGATTCAAAACTCTGGTGGTGGGAATAGTATGGGTTATAGACCTGTTGGCATGTGATTTTGTACATCAGTATTAAATCACTAGTTATGAAAAAAATTAAAAAGAAAAACAGGGATAAAGAATAGGGAAACTTCCACAAGGACTGGTGTAAGGATCCCGGTTTGAGCCCCCGGCTCCCCACCTGCAGGGGAGTCAATTCACAAGTGGTGAGGCAGGTCTGCAGGTGTCTATCTTTCTCTCCCCTCTCTGTCTTCCCCTCCTCTCTCCATTTCTCTCTGTTTTATACAACAATGATGAAATCAATAACAACAATAATAACTACAACAACAAGGGCAACAAAAGGTAATAAATAAATATTAAAAACATAAAAAAAGAATAGGGAAACTTCCAATGGAGGGAACGGGATATGAAACTCTGGTGGGAATTATACCCCTCTTATCCCACAGTCTTGTCAATCATTATTAAATCATTAATGGAAAGAGAGAGAGAGAGAGTAATTGAGATGGAAAGGGGAGATGGAGAAGAAGAGAGAAAAAGAAACATCTTCAGCCCTGCTACACCACCAGTGAACTTTCCCCTATGTAGAGAAGGACCAGGGGCTTGAACCGGTGTCTTTGTGTATGGTAGCGTGTGCTCAACCAGGAGTGCCACTGCCCCTTCATTGACTGCTTTGGACTCAGGGCCTGGTCCCCAAATCTTCTGTAATCTGTCTAGTACCAGTTTTCATTCCTTAAGGACACTCAGAGTGGCCCACGTCACTGGCTCTGCAGAAGCAGCTGGACTTCCAGGAAATGCTTATGTGGATCCTGGCACTCAGCTGCCAAAATGCTGAGCACTGAGTGGCCAGAGTTACTGGAGCAAGGCTGGAGGCCAATCCTGGGCCCACAAGGCTGTGCCCACAGTTTAGGCTGGCAGGCTGGTACACAGAAGCCCAGTGCTGCCCAGCCAGGCATGGCAAGAAACAGAATGGGGGCATGTGAGCCATCCCTAGACTGGCACTGGGAGGTTTCGGCACAAAGGGACAATACCACATGATGAGTGCTCAGCTGTCTGAGGCTTGAAATGCAGGGTGGTTTATGTTTCTGAAACTGAAATCCCCCCTCCCCCCCAAAAAAAAAGATGCCACTGTTGTCTGGCACCTTTCACTGGAATTTCCATGTTCTCCTTAAAATGTGTCCTGTACCTTTTAGAATTAGAATCCCTATTTTGTTCTATATCACAGGTGTGGTAGTTCAGTTTGGGGTAGGAGAGATGTAATGATGGACTTTGATGCCCTTTTCCATTTTTTTGTGGGGGGGAAGGGGCAGCAGACAGAGAGAAAGAGTGGCTAGAATACAGTGTGGAAGCTTTCCTCAATGCAGTGGAGGCCAGGCTTGAACCTGGGTTGTGTACATGACCAAGCAGTGTACTATGCAAATGAGCTATTTTGCAGGCCCTTGCCAACAGGGTGAAGGGAACAGCTCATTGCATTGCTGGGGTTGGGGCTGAGGGAGGGTGGGGACTTTAAGCAAGTTCTACCAGGTTCTCAGAATAGCATGGTTCCTGCTAGACCCTAGACCCAGAAGTGTAAAGCCCCCAGAGTGAGGGGATTTACCTGCAGTAAGGTGACCTCTCAGGTCCATGATAACCTGTTGGGCTTCTTGCTGGAGGTGTGGGCATCCTCAGACACATCTGCATTTGTGGGCAGAGATGGTGGTGTGAGGAGGGGAGGATAGCTTGGCAAGGGGCAGTGCATGTTGGTGAGTATGTCCAGAGCTCTAGACATCCAGAGAGGGCAGAGACAGGTGCTAGGAGCTGAACTGATCACAAGAGGAGGGGGAAGAAGGTGAGGGTGATGGCAAGAGAAACTTCGGCTTAGGGTGAAAGATTAAGGGAATTCTGGGTGTGGTTTCATTCATTCAGTTCCTATCTGAGGATCCAGGGAGATGAGCTGAACTTTCATTGTGTGTGTGGGATGTCTCCAGGAAAAAAACAACACTTTTTTTTTCTCTACCTTGAGACTGGGAAGCCAGATAATAATGTCTATGATCAAAGGATTGTTGAGGACCCCCTTTCTGGAGAGTGGCACCATGTCCTGGTTCAGTCTTTTCAGACTGCTACACCACCAGACATCAGTCTAGGGCAAAATAACATACTGATCTTTCTTATATCTCTTATTTCTTTCTTTTTTTTTTTTTTTAGTACTTTATTATTTTTTTTTAAATTTTTTATTTAAGAAAGGATTAGTGAACAAAAGCATAAGGTAGGAGGGGTACAACTCCACACAGTTCCCAACACCCAATCCCCATAACCCACCCCCTCCCATGGTAGCTTTCCCATTCTCTATCCCTCTGGGAGCATGGACCCAGGGTCGTTGAGGGTTGCAGAAGGTAGAAGGTCTGGCTTCTGTAATTGCTTCCCCGTATCTCTTATTTCTTATATCTCAGGAAGTCCGCAGTCAAGGTCCCCTTCTTGAGTCATAGAACTTTCTCCATGTCCTCACACGGGAAGCTCTTTAGGGACTTCTGTTTCAAGTATAAGGTCCTGAGTTTGATCCCCAGCATCACATCACATGTGCCAGAGTGCTGCTCTGGTTCTGTCACTTTCTCTCTCTTCCCCTTTCCTCTTTGTATGTCTCTCTCTCTCTCTCTGCCTCATGACTGGGGTGCCTCTCCACCTCTAAATGCCAACCTCTTGGGGGTAGGGTTTCAACAGATGGATTTATGAAGGAGTGTCAGCTTTCAGTCTATAGCTCCTCTTCACTTCCTTCTCTCCCCAAAAGCAGTGTTGTTGACCCATCTAGCCATCCAAAATCAGCAACACAGAAAAGACAATGGAGAGAAATCATAATGGTTATGGCAAAAGATTCCCATCCCTGAGGTTTGGTTGCCCTGGGTTTTATTCTAAACACCACTATAAGCCAGAGCCGAGCATTGCTCTGTGTCTTTCTATTTGTATTTCTCCCTTTCTCTCTCTCTTTTGTCTATATCTCATTAAAATAAAGTAAATAACTTTTCTCCCATTTTATTGGATAGGAAAGAGAGAAACTGAGGGGAGGAAGAGGAGATAGAGAGGGAGAAAGAGAGACACCTGTGGATTTAAGGCATGCCCTCTGCAGATGGGGAGCCAGGAGTTTGAACCTGGATCCTTGAGTGGGTCCTTGCTCTTTGTACTATGTGGGCTTACCTGGGTGCACTACCACCTGTCCCTAAAATATATATATATTTTAAAAGACAATAGTAAGAGAGAGAGAAAGAACTTACTGGGTAGGGTATGGGTATGAGCCAGATTTGAGCCCTGGCACCACATAGGAGTGCCATGACACTGAGAGAAACTCTGGTGCTATGTTATCTCTCTTTCTGTCTGTCTGAATAAAAAAAGTAAAGCAAAAAAGTCAGGCTAGGGGCTAGGCAGTAGCACAGTGTGTTAAGTGCACATGGTGCAGAGCACACTGACCAGTGTAAGGATCCTACTTTGAGTCTTCAGCTCCCCACCTGTAACGGGGCCACTTCATAAGCGTTGAAGGAGGTCTGCAGGTGTCTTTCTTTCTCTCCCCCTCTCTGTCTTCCCCTTCTCTCTCAATTTGTCTTTGTCCTATCAGAAAAAGAAACAACAATAACAACAACAACAAAACCAGAAAAAGATGGCCTCCAGGAGCAGTGGATTTGTAGTACAGGCACTGAGCCCCAGCAATAACCCTGGAGGCAAAAAAAAAAAGTCAGGCCACAGGCAACAAAATTATGCATGCATGTGCAAAGCCTTGGCACTGGGGCAAAAAAAGAAAAGAGAATATGGCAGGTATAGCCCATGCTCTGTGAGCTTGTGAGCTATGTCAGATCTCTACTGGCCATTGCTCAGACTCTCAGAGGCCTTACAGATCATGCTGTTGAGACCCAATTCCCTCTGGGATAGCTGGGGACCCTTGGCTGATGGAGGCTAGACCCACATGGGATGCCCAGTGATCTGGAATTCATACATAGCTGCCACAGACAGGTCTATACCTCCCAGAGTTGGCTGTCTGCTCCTCAGGTTATCTGCCTGGCTTGCAGCCCCTGTGACCTGCCTGCCCACAGCCTCCAGTTAACATCCTGGGGGCAGACCAAGGCCATTGTAGACAGACAGTAGCCACCTTGCAATCTCAGTGCAGGTTACAAGTGGAATGCAGAACGTGCTGAGCCTGCCCCCGCCCTGTGTCTATTTACAGCTTTAGACACACAATATTTAGCTCATAGGGAAGCAACTAGAGAATTCAACAGCACCCACTGGTCTCCAGGGGGAGATGCAAATAAAAAAGCATCATGCTTGCTATAGTCACTTCCAAAGTGTGTTGTTTCAAACTGCCTCCACAGCCTCTCCTGGTGAGCAGTGGATGGGGGTTCCCTATGGGGGGGTGAGTGGGAGTCTGGGGGTAGGGGAAAAGAGGCTCTTCCATCTGTCCTTCCAACCCCCTTCCTGCTGGCCCACTGGAGAGGCACATTCCTCGGCACACACTTTCTGAGGGAAATGGAATGGGTAAAGTATTGATTGAAGAGTTGTGTCAGAAAGGTTGCAGAACATAGCATTCCCATGGGTGCCACACCAGCTTCCTCTATCCTTAATGTCATTGCGGTATATTTGTCACAAGGAAAGGACCAATGTCCACATATTCTTATCAGCTTTATTCTGATTTCCTTAGCTTCCTTCTTTCCTTCCTTCCTTCTTTTTCTTTGTCTCTTCTTTCTTTTTTCTTTTTGCCACTACGTTTATCACTGGGGATCAATGCTTACACGACTCCATCACTCTCAGCAGGCACTTTTCTTTATTTATTCTTGATGGGAATTGAGAAACAAAAGGAGAGAAGAGAGAGAGAGAGAGAGAGAGAGAGAGAGGGAGAGAGAAGTAGAAGTAGAAGTAGAAGTGACACTATAGCACTGCTCCACTGTTCCCTCACCCCCCTCAGGTCCTCCCATGTGTTAACCCAGGATTGGAACCTGTATCCTAACACATGGCAACATGTGTGTTCTACTTGCTGAGGCACCTCCTGGCCTCTGATTGCCTTAGATTTGATCAAATTTCCAGCACTCCATCCAAGGTGCCATATTACATTTAGCTCTGTGTGTGTATGATTAATACATTCTATTTTGAGAGCAGTCTTACATTCACAGACAAGATGAGCAGAAAGCAAAGAGTTCTCACATGCCCCCCCCCCCCAGACTGCCCACTGCCCACATTTCAGTTGCTGTGTCTCCTTGAGCTTCTCTTTGGCTGTGACGGTTGTAACACTTTTCCTTGCTTTGGGATGGTCTTGAACATTTCACTGGAGCTCCGTTTGAATGCTGCATAGACTGCTCTTTGATTTGGGTTTGTGTGTAGTCTCTCTCAGGACCAGGCTGGGCTTGTGGACTCTGAGAAACTTTTCAGAGCTCATGTGCCATTGCCCCTGAACTGAATCGGCAGCACACGCTGCCATCTGGCTGTTGAGCTTGATCACCTGGCTGGTCTCTTACCCTGCTGCAGAGCCACACACACCCCCTTTAAAGAAATCCAGTGGGCAGGACCAGCTGCAGAATTTCAGAGCTCCCTGTGAAATGAAAACAAGTGAAGCCCATTGTTCAGTGTTCTCAGACCTTGCAGTAATGATACATGTAACCTCAATCAGGGGTCTTTGTGGAGTGTGACAGCACTGGTTGTGCTCCTATGAAGTTGACCAGATGTAGAGAACTATTGTGGGTGTCCCAACCCTACCCAAGATGCCCCCTAGAGCTCCTCATAGGAGCCCTATTATGGGCTCACTGATTCCTGGGCAGGGGTAGTTTGGGCTGGAGGGTGGAGGTGGGGCCTCAGGTAGGTCAGGGCACACAGTGGTGTGGGCAACACCAGAGTGGACAGTGCCTGTGGAGATAGCACAGGTCAGCAGACACACCTGCAGGGGTATGCAAGATCCTGCCTGAGCCCCTCTACACCCAAAGATCTCCAGGACACACAAAGAATGAAGTGGTTGAATGGCAACAACTGGAGCTACTCGGTAATTTCTTTTTTAAAAAATATTTAATTATTTATTTTCCCTTTTGTTGCCCTGGTTCTTTTTTTATTGTTGTTGTAGTTGTTGTTGTTACTGATGTTGTCGTTGTTGGACAGGACAGAGAGAAATGGAGAGAGGAGGGGAAGACAGAGAGGGGGAGAGAAAGATAGACACCCCCAGACCTGCTTCACTGCCTGTGAAGTGACTCCCCTGCAGGTGCGGAGCTGGGGCCTCGAACCGGGATCCTTATGCAGGCCCTTGCGCTTTGCACCATGTGTGCTTAACCCACTGCACTACTGCCCAATTTCTTTCTTTTAATATGCTGTCAAGCCAGTGTCTCACTTAGATAGTGCTCTCCTTTGCCATGTGCACAGTTCAGTTTCAAGCCCAGTCCCTCACAGCGTTGAATGAAGCTTAGGTCTTTCTTTAACTCTGCATCTGTGTTTTTATCAGAAAAGAAATGAGAGATAGAGAGTGAAATTTCTCCCTTAGATAGTGCTCTGCTTTGCCATATGTACAGTCCAGGTTTGAGCCTGACCTCTCACAGCATTAAAAGAAGCTTCAGGGCTGTGATCTCTTTCACTTTCTCTCTCTCTCTTTCTCTCTGCTTCTCTATCTAAACAGGAAAAATAAGATGTGCTGCCTTTTGACTCTTCCTTTTTCTCAGTGCACAGAGCAGCATCCTCCTCCCTCCTGAAAGATTTCACAATATTTGATTTATGCTGGTCATACTGGGAAGCTTCATCGTGTGTGTATTTGTGTGTGTGTGTGTGTGTGTGTGTGTGTGTGTGTTCATTCATGCACCCAGGATGGGACACCTGGTGGAGGCAATTGAGTCTCCTTTCTTTGGGAGAGGGCGTCCCCTCACCTTCTTGGTCTCTGGTGCTTACCTGTGGAAGATTGGATCCCTTGTAGCAGCATCCATGCAGTGCTAAGTGTGTGCAGCTGCCAACCATCTTCTCTTTGCTGTTCCTTACCCAGCTGTTTCGAGCAGGAGAGAGTCTTCCTAATCAGCCATATGGCATGGAGTTTTATTTGCCGCGGTAAGTTAAAATGTACATTATTGGTCAGCATCTTGCATGCAAATCTGGACACCACGTTCCAAGAGTACCTGCAGACGTGAGCGGTGGCAGGTCGGAGCTGTGTAATTACATCGTTTTGGCAGTTTGTAACATCCCCATCCCTAACTACTCCTGGTATCTCACTGCCACGGCTGCCCGGGGATATTGCTGTGTGACTGCTGTAGCCAGGGAAGATTATGTAAACACGGTGTGCAATCTCAAAAGTGAGTAATGAAGTTAAGCACTTGTTGCAGAAGTTAATACATGGCTGGTTGATACGTGATGGAGGAGTATCCCTTTTGAGAGCCCAGCCACCACTGCAGGTGATGCGAGGAAGCTGATCCTTCTTCCCTTTCTAGCCTAGCAAATAAACCAGTCTGATCTGGCTTTCTTTTTTAAATTTTTTAAAATTATTTTTATTTGGGAGTTAGGCAGTAGTGCAGTGGATTAAGCACACATGACACAAAGCACAAGGACCAGTTTAAAGGTCCTTTTTCAAGCACCTGCAGGGGGGTTGCTTCACAAGCGAAGAAGCAGGTCTACAGGTGTCTATCTTTCTCTCCCCATCTCTGTCTTCCCCTACTCTCTCAATTTCTCTCTGTTCTATCCAATAATAATGACAACAATAACAATCACAATAACAGTAAACAAAGGCAACAAAAGGGAAAATATAGCCTCCAGAAGCAGTGGATTCCTGGTGCAGGCACTGAGCCCCAGCAATAACCCTGGAAACAAACGAACAACAAAAAAGTTATCTTTATTTATTGACTAGAGGTAATCAGAAAATGAGAGGGAGGGGGGTCATAAGAGAGGGAAGAGAGACAGAGAAACACCTGAAGCCCTGCTCCACTGATCACAAAGCTTTTCCCCTGCAGGTGGGAATGGGAGTGGGGTGTGGGCTTGAACCTAGGTCCTTGTGTATTGTAACATATGTGTGCTCAACCTGCTGCACCACCACCCAGCCCCAAGGCTCTTGGCTTTCTGCTTGACCAAAGTGACATCTTACATATGATTCTTTCTGCTCCTCTTTGCCTGTCAGGCTCTAAATCTTTTGCCTCAAAGAGGTTGCATCAGCATAGCATAGGACTACTTGTAGTTTCTAGAATGTTCCATTGTCCCTGTCTTTCCAGGTTCTCTTAGTTCACTTGTATTTGTCAAGCATATATACTATGTTCCAAAACTTCCATCCACCTGGCAAATTAATTCTGAGTCTGGGTTCAAGATTCTCTGAGGAACCTTTCCTTCTAGCACTGTCTGAACTTCTCCCCTCCCTGCACAGTTCACTTCTGCCCTTTGCACTTGTACTTCTCTGATGGCACCTATGTTTCTCTTATGGTCTGTGTCCTAGAAGGGATTTCCTTTGAGTTAAGGGACTGGGGTTCAAAGTATTGGACCTTTGTCAAGGACTGGTTCTTGCAAATCTGCAATCAATACTTTATAGTTTGTAAGTGGTTTTGCTTAGACATTAGATCATGCATAAGGCATATTGTAGATTGTCATGCTGCTCACCACTACACTACTATTTCTCTATCACAGATGGAGTCTTTTACAGACATTGAACCATCTTAATGTGATGACTAGATAGAAAGATAGGAAAAGATGTAGAAATATTGTGAGGAGATGGTGGAGACTGACAGAGCTTAACCTATGAGATGAGTCCCTCCAGGTAAGTCTCTCTCTCTCTCTCTCTACAGAGGGGTTGAGCACAGGGGGGGACACATGAATCTCACAAGGTTGGTGGCCATGTAAGTCTCCCTCCCCCACAAAAACATCCTACATCTTCCCACCTGAGCATGGCATTCCTTAAAAAAACATTTAAGCCTGCTCCACTCTAAATTTCCTATGCTGTGGCCATTAGCTAAAAAGAAAGGGGGAGATGCTGTGGAGATGTCCCCTCGGGCTAGTGCCAGTTCCCGCGAGAGTTGGGACATTCTTGGAGTACCTGTTCTGCCATGTTGTTCCCTCAGGCTAGTGCCAGTTCCTGTGAGAGTTAATACGATATTCTCAAAGTGACCTTCCCAACCAATCCTGTCCTGGCTCGTCACTCCCGATTTTTGCCCTATAAAGCCCTTCTTCTTCAGCCCCTCACTCTCTTGCCTGCTTTTCACTTCAGTGATTAGACGCAGGGAAGGTTGCTGCGTGAGGCGGCCATTTTGGCTAACTCTGCGTGGTCCGAACTACTGTGCTCTCACCCAACTCTGAGGTGCCCGTGTGAATAAAGAATTGTGTTTCCTCTCCGCTCCGGATCTCCCCACCCCCTCTCTCTCCCAGCGTCCCAGCATGACAGTAGATCTCATTAAAATATGCTAAACCATGAAGGGAGGAAGGACGACTTCTGCATGGTTTATCAGATTTTAGTTTGGTGCAAAAGAGAGGGAAGACAAGGTGTATTTGTGGACTGTGACCCCCTTGGCCATCTGCAGTAGGGACTCTGGAAGGGGACAGATTGGAGCAGGTGGGAGAAGGACTTTGTTCTGTAGCACTGAAAGTCTTGTGCGTGAGACAGTTAAGTTTATTTGTGGCATCACTACAGTGAGAGTGATGTATTTCCTCTCCCCTCCCTTTCCTTTCCTTTTCCTTTTCCTTTTTCATTTTTCCTTTTCCTTTCCTCTCCTCTCCTCTCCTCTCCTCTCCTCTCTTCCCGTCCTATCCCCTGTCTTCTCCTCTCCTTTTCTCTTCTCCTCTTCTCCTCTCTTTATTTCCTTCTTTCTTTCTTCCTTTCCTTTTAAAGTATTTAATTTTTTAAGATTTTATTGATTGATTGATTGACGAGAAAGATAGAAAGAACCAGCCATCTCTTTGATACTTGTGCTGCTGAGGACTGAACTCAAGACCTCATGCTTGAGAGTCTACTGTTTTATATACTGCACTACCTCCTGGACCACTCTTTTTTTCTTTTTCCTTTCTTTATCAGAGTTATTGCTGGGGTTCCCATGCCTGCACAACCTCTCCAGCACTCTTGGCAGCCATATCCCCTTCCCCCCGATTTTTCTTTTGCTGGAGGGTAGAACAGAGAGAGATACAGAGGAAGAGAGAGACCATAAAATGACCATGAAGTTTCCACCCTGGAGATGGGGGCCAGGGACTTGGGCTTGGGTCCTCACACATGATACAGTGTGTGCTCTACTGGGTATGTCACCCTATGCCCTGCCCCCCTTTCCCATACTGTTGTGTGCACCCTACTTCTCCCCTCTGATATTTACCCTCCACCCAGCCAAGCTAACAATTCTGGAGTTTTGGGGTGCTGGGCAGTGGCTCAGCCTGTGTCTAAGTGAGCTTCTTCCTGACCCTCAATTTCACCCCATCTGGGAGGGGGGACAAACACTGGCATGTTACCAAGAGCCCCTGAAGTTGCATGGAGCCCCTGAAGTGGTGGATTAAAGCAGTTTGGATTTTCTCTTACTGCTAACATTGATTACTATTAATTAAGGTTGATATTTACAATCAGAGGGAGAACAGGAGCAGATCATTTTTTATTAATCACTGCTCTGAATTCATCATTAGTCATCATTATCAAAATATTCAGACAGTGGCCAGTGGCTGGGTTTTTAAAACCCAAGCGAATGATTGATTAAATCATCCGACATTATACAGAGTATGTGCTCTCTGCCACCTCTCTCTTTCTTCTGTCTCTTTATGACACCCCCTCCCAACTGGTCTGAGCCACCTTCCATTTATCTTCTCCCTCTCTCCATCCCTTCTCCCCTCTTTACCCGTTTTCTCTCTTCCACTCTCTCCTCCCCCCTTCTTTTTTTTTTTCTCTCCATAAATGAGATTCCTAAGAATCTGCAACTTGCTTTTTTTCTCTCATCCAGAGGGCTTAGAGGTAATCTTATGTTATGTCTGCACTCTGGCATACCCCTTTTCCCGTCAGTGTGATGTGACCATAAACACGTACCAAAGTGGTATATTTTTACATACACTCCCCTTTGGGGGAATTCACACTTCTCTGTGTGCCTCACACCCCCAGCTTCTCTTGCCAACAGTCAAGGACACTTTGGGAACCTGCCTGCACATCCTGGAGCACTTGGAGGGGGTGGGGGTAGTGGGATCTTGGGTGTGGGCTGGCTGTCATCCCTGAAGATTCCAAGCCCCTTCTAGATTCATAAGGGCATGGGCAACAACAGCAGGACCAGCAGTGCATGTGATTGCAAAGAGCCACTTCACAGACATGCTGGGCTTAACCCTGGAAGACTGGAACCACTTCTGTAGGCCATGCCCACCCCAGGTCTTCTTGTGCGCAGTGGGGCCAGGCTGAGGAAGAAGTGGGGGGAATGGCTAGCAGGTGGCAGCTCCTATTCTGAATCCGGGGCCAGCAGCCTGTTCAGGCATTCCCTACTTGTCACTTTCAACACTCCTTGTGCCTTCTAGAATGACTACAGATGAGTGTCAGTGCCACCTGATAGAGGGAAGCTATCTTCCAAACCAACAGAACATACATGCATGCTGTAAAACAACCATCTCTCAAGGCATGAGAAAAATAACTTTTGACTTCCTTGCAAGTGAGTCTCTCTCTCTCTTCTTTCTGTTTTCATAAGAAAGGGAACGTCCTTTTTGGTTTTCTTTATTTATTGGATAAAGACAGAGCGATTCCAGAAAGAAGGGGAGGTAGATAGGGAGAGAGGAAAAAGACACACCTGCAGGGCTACTTCACCACTCATGAACCTTCCCTGCTTACAGATGGGGTCCAGTGCCTTGAACCCAGATCCTCGCACATTTGTAACATGTTTGTTCAACTAGGTGTACCACCACTGGGCCTTGGGTAGACGTTAGTAGACTTTTGCTCCTTTGTGAACTTTTCTAGCAGTGGTGGTAGGTTCCTGCTGCCTCTCAGACAGAGTGCTAGGTCAGAGGTCCATGCTAGGTCCATGACCAGGGGCTGGGGCTTTCCCTTCTGGAAGCTGAGGTCCCCTCACATTGCTGTGCAGGGCACACTAACCAGATTCTTGAGTTTAGCTGATGAATGAAAGAACTTAAGTCAAGTGCAGACTCATGGTAGTTATCACTATCTAAAGTTCTTTCTTTCTTTCTTCCTTTCTCTCTTTTCTTTCTTTTAAGCTTCTCCCTCTCCCTCTTCCTCTCAGGGGATCATTTATTGTTATAAGAGGCAGGTTAGGAACTGAGCTTTCTTACTTTATAGACATGAGCCTCTGCATTCTCTCTAGCTCTGAAGAGAAAGAGTCAACCTTTATCTGTGTGTTTTCTCTAGCTCTGAAGAGAAATAGTCAATCTTTATTTTTTAAAAAAGACCCTTGCTGGGCTGGGAGGGTGCCTGCTTTAGCATACTAGCTATCTGGGTTTGAGTCCTTAGTTCATCACATGGGAGTGGTACTGGGGGAAGCTTTGGTGCTGTGATATTCTCTCTCTGTCTCTGTAAGAGTTCAGAGTAGTGAAGCCTAGTGATGATGACAGAAAAGGAGGAGAAAGAAGAAAGAAAGATAGGGAGGAAGGAAGGAAGAGAGGAAGGGAGGGAGGGAGGGAGGGAGGAAGGAAGGAAGGAAGGAAGGAAAAAGAGCTGGGTGGCAGCTGGTGGCTCAGTGGGTAGAGCACATGTTACCTGCCTAAAAACTTGGATTCAAACCCCCAGGCCATCATGTGGGAGGGGCTATGGGGACAGGGGCAGGAGCTTTACAAGTTTTGCTGTGATATCTCTCCTATTCTGTCTCTATTTTCCTTTCTTTCACTGTCTCTCACCCTGTAAGAGAAAAAAGAAGCAGAAGTTAGCTACCTGGAGCTGTGGTTTTGTGTGGACACTAGGCCCCAGATAAACCTGGTGGAAAAAAAGGTTGGGTTTGCAATTTTCCAGTGCCCAGCTTCTTTGAAGCTCCTTCCCCTTTCCAGACCTTAGCCCCCTCACAGAAGTCCAGGGACACAGATCAGTCTGAATAGGACAAGGAGCAAGGGGACAGATGTCCTGTTACTTTGAGCCTAGACTTACTGTCTTGTTCCTTATTCCTTCCATCCTGTGTGCTGAGGTCACATGGTTCACTGGCCCCTGCTCTTCTAGATCATATCCTTTGGTGGTGACATTCTCCTGTCTGCTTCTCCTGAGTGCCCGATGTCACCTCCTATTCCCTGGTTCCTTCTTCAGGGACAGGGCATCAACCTTGTCCTCTCCATGGACCTGTGTTGCTGCTCCTGGATTGTTGAACACAGGGTTGGTATAATGCTGGCCATTGTTGAGGTATACAGCAGTGTTGCAATACAGAGGTTTGCATCATTTCTCCCTCACAGACCATCTCATCAGAGTTGAGTATGATTTGACTTAGGGCATTGGCCAGTGAACTCACCATAATCCAATATTCTATGTCCATGGTCATGAAGAATTTTTAACTCAGCCATCATAGGCTTGCTGGCAATAGTATAGTGGCTAGGTGGTAGCACATTCAATTGGGTGCACTTATTACCATGAACAAGGACCCAAGTTCAAGTCCCTTCTCCCTACCTGCAAGGAGGAAGCTTCATGAGTGGTGAAGCAGTACTACAGTTCTCTCTCTCTCTCTCTCTCTCTCTCTCTGTGTGTGTGTGTGTGTGTGTGTGTGTGTATGTGTGTGCGTCCCTTTTTTCCTCTCGATTTCTCTGTCTCTATACAATAAATGAGTAAATAAATAAAATATCTAAAGAGAAAAAGAAATCAGCCTTCAGGAGAAAATTGGAACTGGAGGAAGAGTGGTGAGATTACAGGTTGCTTTAGATTATGACCCTAATTTTGTCCAAATTGTTGTGTGGCCTGCCCCAGATAGAAGCAACAGTAAGGACCAGCAAAATACCTCACCTGGAGAGTATATGAACTTTTCTATGGGTTATACCCAGGTTCAGGACTAGACTCTACCGCATTTAAGAACATTGGTGCTAGGATATCTTTCCTTCTGTTTGTCTTTTTTTTTTTTCTGTCTGAAAAAACTCAATCCAGCATGGTGAAGCCCTGGTAATGAAAACAGAAACATACACACACACACACACACACACACACACACATGCAGAAAGAGGGATAGAGGGAGAGAAGGACAGAGAGAGGGAGAAAGGGAGAGAGGGAGAGAGAAAAGAGAGAAAAGAGAGAGAGAGAGAGAGAGAAAGAGAGATTAGTGAGCCCATGAAATATCCTGGTTGGAAATCCACTGTTATTTTATTTTGTTTTGTTTTCTACCAGGGTTATCTCTAGGGTTGAGTACCTGCATGATGATGCCACCATTCCTGGTTGTTGTTGTTATTGGATAGATGGTTAGTGATACACACAGATGGAGATAGGAGTGGAAAGAGAAAAGAGAGTACACCTGTATCACTGTTTCATCCATGACTGGTGAAACTTTCCCCCTGCAGGAAAGTTGAAATTAGGCAGAGGGTGGGGGGACTTGAACCTGTGTGCTCATGCATGGACCTGGAAATTCACTTCTGACAGTTATACGCTATAGGAAGAAATCACTGCTTGGTAACTGTCTCTACCACTTCCCAGTTGCAGAAGAAACAGTAGCTGTTTGCTCAACATCATCACACAGTTTAGCAGCTCATTTTGGTGGGTCAGAGTGTGTGCAAGAGTCTTTCATGCAGGATACTTCCTGCCCCACAGCTCACTTACCTGACATAGACCATGTGTATCTGGGATATTCAAACCTTCTGTGTTTCTCCAGTTCAAAATAAAAATGGTCCACACTTTAGGGGTCTGGGGGGTGGTGCACCTGGTTAAGTGCATGTGCTACCATATGCAAGGACCTGGGTTTGAGCGCCACCCCCGTCTGTATGTGTGTGGGGGGTGTTGGGGAAAATGTTTCATGAATGGTTAAACAAGTACTGCAGGCATCTCTTTGCTTCTATCCCTCTCTACCTCTTCCTCCCCTCTTAATTTCTCTCTGTCTTGTCAAATAAAGAAAAAAAAGGTCCATACTTCAGGACTTGGCACATATGCCCCTCCTCATACTATGGGGGTCCTCCTTTCCTGTGAACCCCAGGATTTTATCTTGAATCTTTTAGGCATGGCTGTAACCCATCACTAGCCTATGTCTTTTTTTTTTTTTCTTTCCTGTGTCAGCCTCATGTTTATTTCCTTTTCATGCCCCACAGAGACCAAAATGCCCCGTGGAAGTACAGGTGCCCCATTCCAGTGCCCTGCCGACCTCTAAGGCTGCACCACACAGCGTACTCTAAGGGAACCCCACTCTGGTTTCTTGAGGCTGTTATTTCCTCTTCTTGAGGTTGTTATTTTTCCCTCAAATTCTTTTAAAAACTCACATCTAGAGTCAGGATCATTTCTCCATGACTAGCAGGGCTCAGTTTTCCCTTTCTCCGTAGCTCCTCAGATACCACTCTGCTTTCTTGTCACTGTAAGTTCTTTCTGTACCATCTTGTGACATTCTTGGGACAGGAGATGAGAGTCCTGGCACAGTACACATCACTCTAAAGATCTTCTTTCTCTTTCTTTCCCTCCATGGGCAGGCAAGCCCCTTGCCTGTCTTCTGTCTTTAAGACATTGTCTTTGTGGGAAGAAGCCACAGTCCTGTCCCCTTCACTGAATCTCTGACATGGCATCACTGCTTCTTATAACAGATGGGTAGTTCCTTCCTCTGTCAGCTTCTTGCTCTGAAAGGAACATTTCTTTTTCTTTCTTAAAAAAGAATTATTGTAGCTAACATACTATTGACACATGATGTTTCCTTTTTTATTATTTATTTTATCTGGTAGGAAAGAGAGAAATTGAGAAGGGAGGGAGATACAGGGGGAGGGAAAGATCCACACCTTCAAACCATTTGTGAAGCTTCCACCCTCCCCCCCCCCCCCCCAGCAAGTAAGGACTAGGGCCTTGAACCCAGGTACATGCACATAGTAACATGTTCACTTAATCAAATATGCCACCGCCTAGTCCCTTGAAAGGAACTTTTAAAATGTTTTTTTGTTTCTATCTTTGAGTTTTAATTCCCTCGCTTTTTTGTTGAAGGTAATTGCAAGCCCTAGTGACTTCTACAATTTCCTATTAATTTGTTCCTTCTTCTTACCATATCTTATCCAAACTGATTAACTAACTAGACAAATGTGCATGTGTATGTATGAACATATATATGTATGCACATGCATTTATGTATGTGTGAATGAAAGTGTATTGAGGTGTATGTATGTGTAAGATTCCCACCTGTTCTTGAATCTGTCTTTGGCAATCTCTCTCTCTCTCTCTCTCTCTCTCTCTCTCTCTCTCGCCTCTAGAGTTATAGAGCTGGGGCTTGATGCTGGCACAATGAATCCATTGCTGCTTGCAGCCAATTTTTTTTTCATATTTTTATTATTTTTTTTCTTTTTACTGTGTCCCATTTTTTCCCCGTTTTTATTGGATAGGACAGAGAGAAATTGAGAGGGGTGAGGGAAATAGAGAAGAGAGAAAAATAGACACCTTCAGACCTGCTTAGCCACTTCCTTGCACCTTACGCTTAGTACTCTGTGCGCTTCACAAGGTGCACCACCACCTGACCCCCCTTTTGGCAATATCAGTGGCATCTCTGGACTCTGCCCTCTTCTCCCTCACTGACAGCTTTCTGCTTACACAGATTGCATGATATATCTGAGAGGATTCTTATCTTTTGCTAATTTGTCTGTTTGCTTTGATTTTCATGCCCCAGAATTGTACCTTCCTGCCCTCCAAGTGTTTTGAGTCCCAGAACCTTAAAATTTAGAATAATATTGCTTAATGACAGACCACACATATCCTTGCTTATTTGTTTTTTACCAGACCACTGCTCAGCTCTGATTTATGGTGGTATGGGGGATTGAACCTGGAACCTAGGAGCCTCAGGCTTGAAAGTATGTTTGCATAACCACTATGCTATCTTCTCTGTCATTATTGTGCTTTTAAAACTTAATTTTTTATTGCCACCTAGGTTATTGACAGGACTCAGTGCCTGCAGTACAATTCTACTGCTCCCAGTGGCCATTCCCTCCCCCTTTCTGTTTGGTAGGAAAGAGAGAAATTGAGAAGGAAGGAGTTGATAGGGAGAGAGAAAAAGACCTGCTTCACCACTCATTAAGTGTTCTCTCTACAGGTAGGCAGTGTGCCGGAACCCAGGTCCTTGTGTATGGTAATGCACTATTGCGTTTGTTAACAAAAAACAGTATGCTGATTTGTTAAAAAATTAAACATCAGAATGACTTTATATTATAGGCAATGATTTTATTCTCTAGGCTCAAGTAGAGATCCGAGGCTCAGAGATGTTAAGAAGATTCTTTTTTTTTTAAAAGTTTTTTTTTTAATTTTTGAAAATTATCTTTATTTATTGGATAGAGACAGCCAGAAATTGAGAGGGAAGGGAGAGAGATTGAGAGACACCTGCAGCCCTGCTTCACCACTTGTGAAGCTTTCCCCATGCAGGTGGGGACTGGGGGCTCGAACCTGGGTCCTTGTGCACTGTAACCTGTGCGCTTAACCAGGTACGCCACTGCCCAGCCCCAAGAAGACTCTTTAGAGTCACGCAGGAAGTATTAGGACCTGGATTCAAATCTGTGTCTCTTGGGACTGGGGTGGTGGCACACCTGGTTGAGCGTACATGTTACAGTGCTCAAGGACTTGGGTTTGAGACCTCGGTCCCACCTGCAGGGGGAAAGCTTTGCAAGTGGTGAAACAGGGCTGCAGGTATCTCTTTTTCTCTCTCCCTTTCTATCTCCCCTACCCTCTCGATTTCTGGCTGTCTTTATCCAATAAGTAAAGAGAATAAAAAATTTTTTAAAAATAATAATAAAAATCTGTGTCTGTCATATTCCAACTCTGTGCTCAGCCCACTGCCCCATCTCCACAACCCTGTCCTGCTCAACCAACCCTACCCAGGAAATCAGAACTCTAAGATGACATAACTGCTATTGTCCATGATTCTTGTTACCTCTGCTTTAGCCAGAGCTAAATCAAGGGGGGGGGGGCGGAATCCTAGTTGTGTTCTCTACAATCTGGAAAACAAAGTTATCATCAAGCTAAGTCAAGGTCTTGTCCCATGAATGAGGACAATAAGTAACAATAATAAACCCTGATGCCTGTCTCTCTGTTTAGTTAGCAAGTTCTAGTAGGATGGTCAGGTGGTAAGAGTTCCTTTCAGTTCATTCTCTAGCATCCCAACTGGTTCAGCAGGGAGTTTTGTTGTTGTTGTTGTTTGTTTTTGTCAGAGCAAGTATCTTGTGTATCTTATCCATCTGGGTGAACCTTAGCCTGCTCAGGGTGATGTTATCTCTCTACCTTCCTCTGCCCCACAGACAAACACTCTTTGGGCTAATCCACTGTTGTATTGTTTAATTCATCCTCTGGAATACAGGAACCATTACTGACTTGGAGCCTATTTATTTATTTTTACCATTTTGATGACTTCTGGGGTCATGACCATGGAATAACAACATCATTTCATTGGGGAGGGGGTTGATGGTTGTGTTATATACACAGTGGAATGCTACTCAGCTGTTAAAAGTGATGAAGTCATCTCCTTCACCTTATCTTGGATGGAGCTTGCAGGAATCATGTTAGGTGAGATTAACCAAAAAGAGATGGATGCATACTGAATGATCTCTCTCACAGGCAGAATTTAAGATACAAGGAAAGACAGGAAAAACCCACCATAATAATTGGACAGTTTTTTGGTGTATTGCACCAAAGCAAAGGGCTTGAGGAAATTCTTTGCAGCATATTAGTGTACTTTTTCTAGTAGAGAGCTGGGCCATCAAGGTAGCCCACTTCCCAACTCCCCTCCCTCCTCCAAACTGTGACCCTGTCCTAACCAATGAGTTGTGTTAAGTGTTCTGTGTTTGTCCTTTGCCCAGCTCATTTGAACCAATGAGAGTGCCTATACCTCAATGTGCCTTGCATGTCTTTTCTTTTCTCTGGGTTGTTTCTTTTGTGCTCCTGATCCTTAGGGGGCTGGATTCTCTGCATGAAGTCAGTTGGCCTGTAGGAGGACAAGGTTCTCTCTCCTCTGAAATGCATCAGAGCCACAGTCAAGACCATTGAATCTAAACAGGACCACACTCACTTTCACCTCACACGCATGCCCCAAACCCATGCTTCCACATGGCTCTGTCCTCTTGTGTTCCTCAGCTTTCTAACCAGTACCTCACCCTGCCCCTCAGCCAACCAGGTACCTGACAGATAACAGCACCTCATGTAACTTGTTTTTCTACCTCTTAAAGATCTGAATGGATCTAATGGCTTCAGAGCCTGGGTCTTATTTCAGACCCTTGTGATTTTCACTCATAAATATTGCCTGTATCTCCTCTCAATCTCTCTCTCTCTCTCTCTCTCTCTCTCTCTCTCTCTCCAGTCATGAAGCTCTGTCATCACCCAGGAGATATCCCATATACTTTGTTGAATGAACAAATGTTCCAGAAATTCTAATTCAACCATGTAGGGTGTTTCCTCTCTGTTTGATTCTATAATATATCAAGTCATAGTTTTAGCTCATCCTTTTCCTTTCTCTCAGTGACAGTTTCTGCTTCCTCATTTCTCCCTCATTACATGGCTTCCTCTAAGCCTCTAGCTATTTTTGTAACAGCTTTATTGAGATATAATTCACATCCAATACAATTTGCCATGTCAGATATCCAATTCAGTGAGTTTTAGTATTTTCAGCGTTGTGAACCACTAACATAATCAATTGTAGGACATTTTCATCACCCCAAAAAGAAACTCTGTACCTTTCATTAGCTACCTGAAATACTTTACCCACATCAGTCCTAGAAAACCACTAATCTACTTTTTTGTCTTGCCTATTTCCATATCCTCTAGTATTTCTTAAAGATTGCTTCTAAGATTCACAGACTCATTGTTTGCTACTTAAGCAAGTAATAGATGTTTTTCTTTTTCTTTTTTTTCTTTCTCTCCTCTTTTCTTTTTCAGACTTACATATATATTTGGTCTTGATCTCTTTAGTGAAGATGTTATAATGATTATATTTTTAGGGGACTCAGGAGAGTGGGGAATATCTTTTTGTTATAAGGATTAATTGCTTTTGTAAAGTGCTATAAAGTTGTAGAGTGGAAAATCAGACTATGGAAAATCAGACTATTATTGGTTTTGTTTAGTTCCAAATTAATGTCACTTTCTCAGGCTGTTTTTTTTTCCCCCTCCTTAATTTGGTCTACTACCTCATTAGCAAGATCAAATTTCAGAAGATGTTATAAGTTTTTTTTTTTTTTTTCCTCCTTCCCCACACTGCCAGCAGGGAGAATCCATAGTGAAAGGAGATGGAATGGATACAACTCAGAACCCAGCAAAACTCACTTGCCTTTGCCTTTGATAGTGACTAGGAGACTGAGAGGGACCCTCAGTTCACATGTGCTGCATGCATCTTCCAGAATCACTTTTCTGGTCTCTATTTGGTTCAAGTGCTCTACAGATACTGCCTTAGTTCAGATCAAGAGTCAAGTAATGATAATTCACCTACAAGGAAATAAAACTACTGACTATAAAAGACATGGGCCATCGGTTCCTACTATTTAAAAACTGTAAATGTTGATCAACAGTCAGTCATCATTTTTAAATCTACTGAGTTGTAAGAAATTCTAAAAACTAGATCTTCTGGCAGCTGAGGATTCAGGGGACTAGGACTTCCAATAATGCTGGTGGTATTCTAAATGGTTGAAATCTCCACAGAAGACAATTTGTCAATACCTATCAGGAGTAATAACATGTTAAATGCATTGACCTAGTAATTCAGTGTCTGAGAATCTATTTTAAGGAATTTATCCAAAGTATGACAAGAGGCTCTACACATGGAAAATGTTCATTAGAGCATCATTTAAAATGTCAAAAATTAAAATGGGAATTGAGTGAAATGTATGGCATTGGGATATTCCATGGAACCAGGTCTTCTTGATGGACAGTTACACAGTCAATTCAGATGATGGTTTTCAGGACTGTGCACAAGAACAAAAGAAGAAAGCATAACTGAACGTGGTCTGTGAGACTGGCCATATGAAAGGCACAGTTGAGCATTAGAAGGAAAAAGACTAAGTAATTGCTATAGGGGCTCTAAGACAGGCACACGGGACCTGCTTTGTTTCTCTCATATTTTATAATTTATAACACTTACTCACCCATAATAAAATAGAATTTTAAAAGTCAACCCCTGGTGTATTAAAGGAAAGCCAAATATATCGTCTTTCTCTTAGAAAACCTTAAGTGAAGAACAGAGGGAGAGAGTAGTAAACCAACACAATGATCACACTCCCTGACATTCCATAGAAAATGACAATTTTTGGGAGATGGGTGGTAACACAGCGGGTTAAGAGCACCTGGTTCAAAGCGCAAGGACCAGTTAGGACCCTGGTTCAAGCCCCCAGCTCCCCACCTGCAGGGGAGTCACTTCACAGGTGGTGAAGCAGGTCTGCAAGTGTCTCTCTGTTTTCATTTCTATCTCACCCTTCTCTCTCAATTTCTGTCTCTATCCAATAACAAATAAAAATAAATAAATAAATAATTTTAAAAAAAGATTTAAAAAAGAAAGAAAGAAAATGACAATTTTTCCCCACTCCCTGAAACAAATCTTGACTAACTTTGATAGTTCAGCAATTAGAACTTTGGCATACAATCTTTCTTCTTCAACTCCTATAATTAGTGGTCTCCAATTATATGAATCAATTTCAATTTCTATAAATCAGATGATTTAGAGAGAAGGCTGTTCAATTTTCTTTTCAACTGTATGGCTTCAGCAGCAATAAAACTCTCAGCTTAAAATATCCGGATGCAACTTGCTGTAGAAATATGACTTGGTGCATTTAGGACTTCTGCTAGGACCCTTGCCATCTCACAGGTAGCTGGTTTTGGTAGGACATCTGCCACTGAGTCCTGTTCCATTCATTCTCCATGGGTGCTTCCCTTGACTTCCCAGTTTGGGTGGATATCTAGAACTCTCCAGTCTTTCCTCTAACAGACCTGGCATTATCCCAGATAGATCGGTATGCCAGTGTGTACATGTAGTACCTCATATTCCTTCCCTTCCCTTCCCTTCCCTTCCCTTCCCTTCCCTTCCCTTCCCTTCCCTTCCCTTCCCTTCCCTTCCCTTCCCTTCCCTTCCCTTCCCCTCCCATCCCCTCTCTTCTCCTCCCCTCTCCTCTCCTTTCCTCTCCTTCCCTCCCCTCCCCTCCTGTCCCCTCTCTTCCCCTTTCCTCCCCTCTCCTCTCATCCCCTTCCCTCCCCTTCCCTCCTTTCTCCTCTCTTTCCCTATTTTTATCATTAAGAATATTGCTGGACAGTGGCACCTGCACAACAAGTGTACCATTTCCAGGGGCCATTTTTTTTCCCTTTGTTCCCTACCTCCCTATTTCCCTCCTTCCCTTCATTCCCCTTCCTCCCTCCCTCCTTCCCCCCTTCCTCCCTCCCTCCCTCCCTTCCTTCCTTCCTTCCTTCCTTTCTTCCTCCCTTCCTCTCTTCCTTCCTCCCTCCCTCTTCCTTCCTTCCTTCCTTCCTTCCTTCCTTCCTTCCTTCCTTCCTTTCTCTCTCTCTCCCTCCCTCCCTTCCTTCCTTCCTTCCTTCCTTCCTTCCTTCCTTCCTTCCTTTCTTCCTTCCTTCCTTCCCACCTATGAAGCTCCCCCCATGCAATTTGGAGGCTGAGGTCTTGAGCCCAGATCATCTTTCATGGTGATGTGTACACTCTATTGGGTGTGTTACTACCTGGACCTTTCCTTTTTTTTTTTTAATCCTACCTTGATGATATTGATTGTTCTACAAGGCTTTGCAGAGGCTTGTACCCCAAATCAGGGATCTATGTGGTGACTGGACTCCCCAAAGACTAGTTCTGGAAAGTGCTCATGGCATCCAGCTACTCTGTGAGGTTCATCTTAAATTAATTCCTGATCTGTCACTGGAATTTGGGGATGAATTTTTCCTTAGCCCTTAAAACGATGAGACAGAATCTTTTTCTTTTTTTAAGTTTTATTTATTGGGGAATTAATGTTTTACATTTGACAGTAAATACAATAGCTTGTACATGCATAATATTTCTCAGTTTTCCACATAACAATATAGGCCCTCTGTCATCCTTTTCCAGGACCTGTACTCCCCCCCCCCCCAGATTCTTTTACTTTGGTGCAATACACCAGCTTCAGTTTGAGCTCTACTTGTGTTTTCTCTTCTGATCTTGTTTTTCAACTTAAGATAGAATCTTTTTTTCACTTCACTAGGAGCAGATCATCTTATTAACTTTAAAAATTCACCAAAGGAAAATCATCTACCTATTTTTTTAAGGTATGAGTTCCAACACACTCTTTCTTCTGCTGAATCACACACACACACACACACACACACACACACACACACACACACACACACACACACACACTTTCACATGGCATTCATCTACACCATTTTCTCAAAGGAAGAAGGTAGGGGTTAGGTTGATGGGTGTGTTTATGGAGTCAGTGTTAAAGCCAGCTCTGGCCTGTGAACAGTCAGCCTCTACCACTTCTTCTCCCCCACAGAAGGTGAGTGGCCAGGGCTCCTGCTTGTTGTGAGCACACTCACTGTGTGTGTGTGTGTGTGTGTGTGTGTGTGTGTGTGTGTTTAAGGAAGATGTCTCTGTTTTTGTTGATAACTGTCTCTTAAATTCAGCTTGTGCTGTGTTATTGTTGTTCTTCATTTTATACTTTACTTCCAGTTCCAGTAGCGTTAATGTCTCATTAAGTGCTCAGGCTGCACACTGAAGTTTCTTGACAAATAAAAAGCCAGGGTACTGCACACTGACCTGCCCAAGGTAGGTCTCTTCAGTCTCTTGGAACAACACATCAGAGCAGAAGACCTCTAACTCTTGATTGCAGTTTCTTCTCAGAACTGGATATCGTTTGAGAAATGTTACTGCAAACATGTTACCCAAGCTTTAAAGAGGGACAGTGGTGGATCTGCAAAATAGCTCTCTTGAATAATGTACTGTTCTGCTGTGAGTGACCCAAGTTTGAGCCTGGTTCCCACCACACTGAAATAAGCTTAAGTGCTGTGATCACTTTGACTCTCTCTCCTCTTTCTCTCTGAGAAAGTCTGTCAGAGAAGTCTCTCTCTATTTTTCAAAGGGTGGAGGGAAAGTATAATAGTTATGCAAAAGATTTTCATTCCTGAGGTTCTAGAGTCCCAGGTTCAATATTCCACATGATCACAATGCAGAGTTGAGTAATGCTCTGGTGGAAAAAAAAATCAGTTGTCAGTTGTTACCTCACTTAAAGGGGAAACATACTTCCAAATGAAGACTTGAAAGAAGCTATAGCCATATGCTACACTGTTTTGTAGCCATTAGAAATCGATCGATCATCACATATTGAGGAATAGTATTTTTTCAATGAAATTATTGAAATTAAACTCAATTATTAATTATACTCTTTCAGGGAACACTCATAATATTATATTAAGAGGACAACTGGGATGTGAAACTACATGGAATACACAAGGAATTAGGTTTAAGCCCCTGGTCCCCACCTGTGAGGAAGAAATCTTCAGAAGCAGTGAAACAGTGTTGCAGATGTTTCTCTTTTTCCCTTTCTCCCTCACACACACACCTTTCTATCAATTTCTCTGTCTATATCAAATAAATTAATTAAATATATAAAAATAATTTAAATAAAAAATAAAGTACATGGGATCTCCAATTATTGTATTGAAATATTAGGCATATTCAAATAAATATCACTAGAAAGAAGAATATGGAAGTGTTATTCATAGAGTCAGGAGGCAGAATCCAAACTGAATTTCACTTATCCCACCCTACTTATGCTTTTTTTCCTCTCTGTTTTCTAAATCTTCTGCAACAAGCATGGGGCTCCTTTACACATGAAATATGAAAGATGTTTAAGAGGTGAGAAAAAAGAGCAAACTCTGCACTACCACTGTGGTATTTGGTTGTATAATTCCCCCATGCCCTGGTTTTGCAGGCTGCCTGCTCTGTTCTGGTCCTACACAAGCTTCAAGCAGCCATGTATGGAAGCCTCCTAAGTGCCTTCAGTTTCACTAAGTCAGGGTTTGTCAGCATCTTACTTGGCTCAAATGCATGTAGAACAGGAAAGAAAATTCTGATTGTTAGAGGATAAAATTCATTGCTGACCTTTATTCTTTCTTTCTTTTTAAACTGACTTGACATCTTCTTAGACCAGCAAATAGTTTCATTGCTGAATAAACATTGTTTTCGTGAGTGAGTGAGTGAGTGTGTGTGTGTGTGTGTGTGTGTGTGTGTGTGTGTGTGTGTGTGTAAAACCTAGCATGGTGCCACTATTGCACATGGCCAGGGAGAAGAACCTATGAGACAGACTTAATCAGGGGGGAAGAACTGATAAGTGTTCAAATTTAGCATTTTACTATTTGGAGACCATTTTTTGAAGATTCTTGGAATTTATTCTTTTGATAGGACAGAGAAATTGAGAGGGGAGGGAGAGATAGAGAGAGAAAGATAGAGAAACACACACACACACACACACACAGAGACAGAGATATAAGAGAGAGTGAAGAGAGAGAGAGAGAGAGATGCAGCCCTGCTTCAATGCTCCTGAAGCTTCCTTTCTGCAGGTGGGGCTTGAGGCTTGAACCCAGTACCTTACACATGGTAATGTGTGTACTCAACCAAGTTCTCCACCACCCAAATATATATTTGAGGATTTATTAATGAGAAAGAGGGAGAGTTAGAGCCAGAGCATTACTCTGGCATGTGGATGCCAGAAATAGAACTTGGGACCTTACTCTTGAGAATCCAATCCCCTTAGCCACTATGCCAGCCCCCCCAAAACCATCAAGACCATTTCTGGTCTCTGGAACACCTCATCCCATTTACAAGTGGTGAAATGATAGGATCCTATTTATTCACATTCCTTTCTGAAGCCACAGTGGGAACAGGACCAGTTAGAATTGCTTCCCAGGGCCACCATGCCACGCAGATGATGTTAAACATTTAAAGAAATGTCTGCGCCAGCCAGCATCAGGCATTTTCTTCCTTCCCCCTCACAGTCTTCCTGTAAGCAGAAAGAAGGCACTATTGTTCTGCAAAGGCCACTCTTCTTGAAGTATGTCCTGAGGCTCCCCAAGTTGATGGTGCCTTTTGCTATGGGACAATACCCGGGAAATGTCAAGTATTTAGGATTACCCACTGAAGAGTTTTTATTTCAATGTAAAGGCAAAAAAGGGGAGGGGGGATTTGCAATTTTAAAGTGAAAATTTTGGATTTGGAAGAAAAAAAAGTGGCAGTAATAATGGAGACTTTGTTTCCCAGCTGCTGCAGAACAGTGACTAACAGGCCAGCTGCTTATGGGGCAGATGTGGTTGGGGGTGTCAGTAGGCAACAAAAGTGAGAGGGCACTGGGGATGAAGGGTGCTTGCTAGGGCCTAGTGGAATCTCCAGAATGTAATCATTAGAGTGGGCTGTGGCTCATGCAATGCATTATGGGGATTTCAGTTGGCATGGTTGGATGTGATGGTGCCTAGTTTCCCAAGAATGAATGGTCAGTCCATTCCTGACTCAAGGGGCAGGGCACTTTGCATAATTACTTCCCCATTATAATTTTCCTCCCCATAAATTCCTTTAAAATGGTGTCTAGAAAAAGCAACTTTCAGAAAGAATGGTGCTCTGGGGGGGATTGTGCCTTCAATGGCACAAGGTGAGCAAAATAAACCAGGAGGCCTTCCGGCTCCTCTTCTGGATTGTGGCTGAGTTCAAACTGTTCTTCCAAGTGTGCCTTCCTTGGGCTCCAGAGCTTCTGTTGTAAATGACACTACAGTATTTATTGGGGGGAACATCAGAGTCCCTCTCCCCTTATCAGGTTGGCATACTTACCTGTGGCTACAATGCCAATCCATAGCTAAGAATAGCTACCTTTTGTTGTGATCTCCCAGGACCAAGTGAAGGAACCTACCATCAGACCCACTTCCTCTGTGTTTCCTGCCCTCCCTTCCCCAGCACTCCTAAGTCAAACCATTGGCCATCTCTCTGCAATAGATTTTTCCTTTAAAGAAGGGAGAACAGAAACAGAATAATGTTTCCCCTCCCCCCGAAGGCCCAGCATAGCAGCGACTTTAAAAGAAGAGGTTCTGGAAATCATCCTGTGTTCCCCCAAAGCTAGTCTGGACTACATAGGGGTGTACCATCAAAGTAAATGGGGCTCCTCTTCTGGGGCTTTTGTGGGAACTCTAGACTTTTAAAATTATATCATTTTATTATCACCAGGATTGTTGCTGGTGCTTAGTGACTGTCAGACAAATCCACCATTCCTGGTAACCATTTTTCTATTTATGTATGTATGTATGTATGTATGTATGTATGTATGTATGTATGTATTTATTTATTTTCTTTCTTTTTTTCTTTTTTGGTAGAAGCTCAGAGAAACTGAAAGGGGAGGGGGAATAGAGAGGGAGAGAGAAAGGGAGACGCTTTCAGCACTGCTCCACTGTTTATGAAGCCTCCCCCCACCCCCTGCAGGTGAAGACTGGGAGCTCGAATTTGGGTCCTTGCACTCTTCTGGGTGTACCACCTCCCAGCCCTCTGAGCTCAGCCTTTTATTTTTCCTTTTCTTAATGAGTGCTCTTTGAAGATAGACTAGACATTATTCTTTTCAAAAGCCCGTTAGCCATAGTTCAACTTTATATTCCTTGATGGAGCTTGTGTTTCCTTCTGACTTTTGCTACAGTTTATTGTCCTGGATTAAGCACCAGGGTTTATTTCCCTTTGTCTGGTTCTACCTTCCTTTGCCCTGCTCACTAACTGTCTGTACATAGAAGGTGGGCACTGAGTATTGGCTGTATTTTGGGTGACTGTGGGGGTGGGAAGGTTGGATCATGGAGGACACAGAATATTAATTAGACAGAAAGTGCTCTCTGTGCCTTATCTGCATAAAGAAAGATAAAGCCCATGTAAATATATGTGTGTTTCCCATAATGAATGTCCCCTTTCTCTCCATTTCTGCATAGTATTAGAAATTGCATTTTTATTATATGAGACATTGGATGCATGCCAACAAGTTTTTCTTTTAACTTGATATTTTGGGCTCTGATCTTTGTTAGAACCACAATGGCATGTATCTCATACAGTCAGAGGTCATTTCTATAGCTCTTTCTCCTTCCCATCATTTCTGGGGAATGTTTGTTTTCAAAACAAAGCATTGGGTTAAATCGTAGGTATCATATATCAGAACATACTTCAAGCCGAAATTAAGAACACTCAAACCTTCCTTTTAAAGGTCAGATATTATTTATTATTATTATAAAAATGATCTGTGATTTATGAATTTAACTTCTCATAAACCGTCTTTGTAACAGAATATGCAGTCAGAGGCTTAACATTACATTGTTTTCTTTTGACAACGTATCCACGAGACCACTGCAGCTGTTCCTTTACTCACAATAGCAGATTAATTAACACAATCATATGCTGTTGGCTCTTACTCAATGAGTGGGTCTGCAGCGGGATAGATAGGTAAATCCTTTAAATGCAGGGAAGATAAAGCATATACTATGGTAGTTTCATAACTAGCCAGTGTTGCTTCTAACTAGCCAGCCCTATCTGGACCAGTTCACAGACCACAGACACTACCATGAGCTTGAATTTCAAAGTCAGCCACACCTATTTCAGCACCATCATGCCCAACATTTGCAAGACACGAATATATGAAAGCAGAAGACCTCTCAGAAATCAGCAGCTTTTGGTTAAAATAAAATCAGTCAGTCTGCCGCCAGCATTTTGAGTCTGCAGTATTTTTTTAAAGTTCAATCATTGCTTTCCTTAAATATCTCCCTTGCTATTACTCACTTTTTTTTTGCCCATCCCTCAATGCAAATAGTTCTGGGCAGCCGTCATGATATTGGTTTCTCAGTACTTGGAGATTATTTTTTTCTTCTTCTCTATGTTTCTATGTGCACTAAAGAAACGTGTAACTAACTACACTTCCTCTCCAACCCCCACTCTGCCCAGTCACAGCCATGAGTGTTTATTGGCAACTTTAGTTGACATTTTAGTGAACGTCAAACCTTTGTTAGAGAAAATGTAAGGCTTTGCTTTGGAAACAGGCATGCCCATGTAAGAATGAGGTAACCAGGCAGTGAGCTTAATAGAATTTCCTTCAGACTTTGTTTTCCTCTAATGTCCATTACATATGCAACACTAATTTACTTTTTGTTGTTTTACTTAGCACAAAAATTGAAAATGTGACAAGCTTTGCTGGATTAAAAGGCTCATTTTATAGACACATAGGCCAAGAGAATGAAAGAAAACAAATCCATGATTTGGAACCTTTTAGAGCATCCAGGTGGTAGGAATTCAAACTCTTATATCACTTGCCTCAATGTAATGAGATGAAGAGTTCTCTGAAGTCATCACTAGCCTTTAGATACAGACCAAACCTTGGCCCTGTTCAGTCATAGAAGTCCTAAAGTATACCTTCAATGGGAGATCACTTAGAACTCCACAATGAGTCCTGACTAAGGGGTCCCTATAGGTGCCATGAAATTCTGGATACAGGATCAAGCAGGTGTGATGTATAAAACATCATTACTATAGCTTGAGCTCAGGATTTCCTTGATTCTCCTCCTACACCATGGTGGGGACAATCAGAACACCAGAAAGAAGGCACAGGGACTGCTGTGCTTCTCTCTTCATCCCACCCGTCCCCCTATTTAGCTGTTTTGCTAAAATAAAAAACTCTTGCCTTTAATAAAAAAGGCCCAGAACATATGAATAATTAGTTATATATAGAAACATTATTTAGAAAAATCAGACTATTTGATTCTGATTTGAGAACAGAACTAGCTTATAAATTTGCACAGGAAGAGGACATACAGAAATAGGGACAACTGGTAGACCCCTAGAGAAAGTTCTTTGACTAGACCATTAGAGTCTAATGTCGGGGTGCCAACAAATGCATAATCTGCACCACAGAGTGGTTGTTGCCCCTAGAAGCTCTGAATCCTTTGCATAGTGACAGGTATTTTCTTCTGGCTTTGGAGTTCTAGCTCATCCAGATTCTTTAGTCAAGTTGGATTTTGAAGGCTCTTGGGTAGGACTACAATGGAGCTGTTACCTATATAGACATTGTGTCTGATGGTCTCACATCACTCTTCAAGTACCACCAGTGAGGATGCTCCTGATAGGTCTCACATAGGGGCTTGGTGGTGGCACATCCAGGTGGCACATGTTACCAAGTTCAAGGACCCAGGTTCAAATCCCCAATCTCCCCTGCAGGGATGGGGGGAGGTAGCTTCACAAGCAGTACACCAGTGCTATAAGTGTGTCTCCTTTCTCTCCCTGTTTCTCAACCTATATACAAAAAATAAAAGGTTTCACATGGACCTTGAGCTCAGTGTCTCATAGTAGGATAAATCTTTTTTTCTGTCTTTTCATTCTTCTATCCTTCCATCTAGCCTATAGCACAAGAGTGGAATAAGGTGGCATAGTTCAAAGTAACTACTAGAACCTGCCTTCGTTCCCTCTCCCTTCTCTCTCTCTCTCTCTCTCCACAAGGATTCTCATGGGGGCTCTGTGCCAGCACTATGAACCCACCTCTCCTGGCAGCAGCCATTTTTTCCTTTTGTTTTTTGTCTTAATTTTTTTTTTATTAAATAGGACAGAGAGAAATTGAAAGAGAACAAGGAGACAGGGAGAGGGAGAAAAGATAAGATACCTACAGACCTGCTTCACCACTTGTGAAGTGGACCCCCTACAGGTGGGAATCTAGGACTTGAGCTATGTGTGTTTAATATGTGTGTTTAACCTAGTGCTCCACTGCCCAGTCCCTTACTAGGATTCAAAGAAGACCCTTTCTCAAAAAAATCTCTTCAGGATTCAAAGACCCCTTCTCAAAAAAAAAAAAAAAAAGTCTAAACACATTGGTTTTGGTGGTTTCAGTGGAGTCAC
The DNA here is from genome assembly GCF_950295315.1 of Erinaceus europaeus. Classification (NCBI taxonomy): domain Eukaryota; kingdom Metazoa; phylum Chordata; class Mammalia; order Eulipotyphla; family Erinaceidae; genus Erinaceus; species Erinaceus europaeus. Next base: position 179,007,473 of record NC_080163.1, read on the forward strand.
ACTACGACTATACTTTATACCCTAAATCTGTGTTCAAATAAGTGTACTTATAACTTATACTAACAGTCAGTATATTTCTGGGTTTTTTTTTGTTTTTTTTTTTGCTTCCAGGGTTATTGCTGGGGCCCAATGCCTACTCTATGAATCCACTGCTCCTGGAGGCTATTTTTCCCCTTTTGTTGCCCTCGTTGTTGTTACTGCTGTTGTTTTTGGATAGGACAGAGAGAAATGAAGAGAGGAGAAGAAGACAGAGAAGGGGAGAGAAAGATAGACACCTGCAGATCTGCCTCACTGCCTGTGAAGTGACCCCCCGGCAGGTGGGGAGCTGGGGGCTCAAACTAGGATCCTTATGCCAGTCCTTGCACATTGTGCCATGTGCGCTTAACCGACCCCCTGGTTTGGCTATTTTTTATAGTATGGAGACCTGAGTAACAACTCTTTGCACTTCCTGTATTTCACTGCTAAATAGGATGTGCTATTTGTCATGTTTCTTTGAAGAAATATGTGCTAAGGGCAGGGGTAGATAGCACAATGGTTATGCAAACAGACTGTCATGCCTGAGGCTTTGAAGTCCCAGGTTCAATCCCCTGTACCACTGTAAACCAGAGTTGATCAGTGCTCTGGTAAAAAAAAAAAAAAAAAAAAAAAAAGATGTGCTAATCAGGTAAGAACTTGAGTATGAACTATAGGTAATGGTGTGTTGAGTAAAGACTTTCTAACATAGGGCCACATAGTAGTGCACCTGGTTAAGGGTACACATTATAGTGCTCAAGGACATGGGTTAAAATCCCTGTTTCCTACCTGGAAGGGGAAAGCTTCATGAATGGCAAAACAGGGCTGCAGGTATCTCTTTGTATCTCTCCCTCTCTATCTGTCCTTCCATTCTCGATTTGTCTCTGTTTCTATCCAATAATATAGTAAATAAATAAAAGATTAAAAAAAGACTTCTAGTAGTCTAGAGGAGGTAATATACTCAGGGGTAGAAGAAAGTTCTATCTGCTTGTTGTATTTCCATATGTAGTATACTATCTTTGGCTTAGCATTCATAAACACGTGTTGGCTAAATGAGTGAACATATAACTGTAACTACTTCGTGCTGCACCAGGGAAGGAGAATAGGGAAGGGCTCATGGAAGAAACTAAGCTAGTAGTAACAACTACGCAATGGGTGCATCTCACATAGAGAGACAATTGTCTGTAAAGTCATAGAAGCATGAGATGGAGATATGATATGCAAGTTCATTTTTTTTTCATAAATAGGGTAAATGTTTTTGCCTGCCCAACCAAGACTGAGCTTGGGATTGACTTCCCAACTCAGTCTCAAAGGTATTTTTCATGGGGGTCTCTGATCAAAGAAACTGATCTTCTCTCTTAGCATTCAGTTATGGTGGGCTTTCCATGTTGGGACGGACTATGTGCTGGGTCACACCAGGCCAAGGAGGGTGTGTGTTCGTGGAAGCAAGTTGTAGAACAGAGAAAGACAAAGCAAGACATTCCAGTTGAGGTGGGGCATGGAGGCACCAGCTTATATGATGTTTTCAGCCATGGACAAATCAGAGCAACAAATGCTCAGGATTCAGTGGCAGTAATAACTTTATAACCAGTCTGTCCTGACAACAACTTCCACAATGATACAGAGTTTCAGTCAGTACCTAGCACATAGTGGTCACTGAAGAATTGTTTTTGGACAGATATGTTTTATTATTATTATTATTGATTTAATAATGATTGACAAGACCATAGGTTAAGAGGGGTACAGTTCCACACAATTCCCACCACCAGAGTTCCATATCTCATCCTCTTCATTAGAAGCTTTCCTTTTTTTTTTTAACTTTAAAAAAATTTTCTTTATTGAATAGAGACAGACAGAAATCAAGAAAGAAGGGGAGATAGAGAGGGAAAGAGACAGAGAGACACCAGCAGCACTGCTTCACCACTCACAAAGCTTTCCCCCTGCAGGTGGGGACCAGGGGCTTGAACCTAGATCCTTGAGCATTGTAACATGTGCTGTCAACCAGGTGCTACACCACCTTGCCCTGCTTTCCTTTTCTTTATCCTTCTGGGAACATGGACCCAGAAACATTATGGGATGTTGAAGGTAGGAGATGTGGCTTTTTTTAATTGTTTCTCTGCTGGACATGGGTATTGGCAGGTCAATCCATACTCCCAGCCTGTTTCTGTTTTTCCCTAGTGGGGCAGGGCTCTGGAGAGGTGGGGTTCCAGGGTATATTGGTGAGGTCGTCAGCCCAGGAAAGTCAGGTTGATTTCATGGTAGCATCTGGAATTTGGTGGCTGAAAAAGCATTAGGATATAAAACATACCACATTTTTTAATGACCAGGAACCTAAAGGTAAGAATAGAGCATATAAGATTTGGAGTCTCCATTTTGGAAAAAGCTAGTAGGTCTATTTTTAGTATATTCCAAGAGGCTCATGACTTTACTAATTTTTGTCTGAGCCCAACAACTAAGATGCAGTTGGGCTAAAGGTATTGTCTGGGGACATGGGGTCAAAGTTGGAAATAGGACTAGAAAGTTGGATCAGGGCAGAGAGTAGCTCCCAAATATGGGAAAAGTATATAAATATTGTTAACTATAAACTCCATTGATTTGATCTGGGGCCCATACCAGGGTTATTGCTGGGGCTTGGTGCCTGCACTAGGAATCTACTGCTCTCTGTGGCCATTTTTAGTTTTTCTTATCTTCCCTCCCCTCCCATCCCTTCTCCTCACCTCCCTTTCCCTTCCCTCTTCTTTCCTCCTCTTCTCTCCCCTTCTCTTCCTTATTAGATAGGACAGAGAAAAATTGAGAGGAGGGGGGAGAGAAAGAGAGTGAGAGAGAGATACCTACAGACCTGCTTTACTGTTTGTGAAACCTTCTCATAGCAGGTGGGGAGCAGGGCCTCAAAACTATGTGTGCTCAACTGAGTACACTACGGCTCAGCCTCCTGTGGACAGATTTCATGAAGAAAAGAATGCTCACATTCAGGAGGCTTCTGAGCCTTGGCTTATCTTTCTTGCCAGGCTTCCTGTTTTTTTCTTCATATTCAGAATGCATAGAAGGGTCCCAGGTCATACTAGAAATACATATATGTGTGTGGGGGGGTGTATCTGTGGACATTTGTGAGTGGAATGAATGAATCCCTCAGTGCATTGTTCTGGGAGCTGTTTATGGAGGAAATGTGGCAGAAACAGTTAAGGGTGATGCTAGGAAGCAAAACAGATGGAAACACAGTGGACACAGGTCTGGACCCTTTGAGTACACTAGATGCTCAAGGTCTTCCTAAACACATGTGACAGAGACAGTCCCAGGCTGCCCCCTAAACAGGTGCTTTCCTTATGGTGAGCTGGGTCACTGGGTACTCTCTTGCCATGATCCTATGTAATGCACTGGAAGAATATTATTCTGTATAGGAGCAGAGGTAAGACAGCTTCAGCCCCAGTGGCAAGGCCCAGTGCCTTTGGGGGAAACTGTGAGATTAGAGGCTTGAATGCCCTTTTCACAGCAGAGAATTAGAGGTCAGACAGGTAGAAATCATAGCAGTTCTCCCCTGCCCCCTCCTGTCCTTAAATGCCAGAGGAGTGCCTGCAGATGCTGACACATGCAGACAAGAGACACTGGCAGCCACAATACCCATCAGTTGCAGGTATGCCCCTGGTGTGTGCACTTGAGAGGCTCTATGAATGGCTTGAGTCATCGATGATGCTCTTGAATGGCAAATTGGTCAGGATTCCACAATTGTAATGATCACGGTGCCGGTGACCTTTCTAGTGCATTTACATTTTATCACAACATGCACGCGCCACCCATAGGCTTCCCATTGGTTGGGTCCTTCCTCACTCACAATGTCCCAGCATGCGGGGAGTCGCATCCAGTGTGGATGAGAGAGAAGCAGCTTCTGACACAGCTCACTCTATTGTGGCACAGGAATCTTTATCACCAAAGGAGACTTTTGACTCCAGCCCACAGGTTCTTCCTTTTGAAGAGTAAGGACACTCTTACTCTTCAAAGATGTGACTTTGCATCTCTCACTGCCGCAGAGCTGTCAGAGTCCTGAGCTCATCGCTCCTCCTTCCCTTGTTCTATGTGGGGATAGGCTCCATGCAAAAAAAAAAAAAAAAAAAAAAAAAGCCAGAGGGAGCCCCAGAGAAGGCCCAGGCATCACAGGCATTGCAGGCCAACACACCTTAATCTGTGCTTTCCAAAAGGAGGGCACTCTAGTGTCAGCTGTGAAAGCAAGCTTGAATGTGGGATTGTGGTTCTCTGTATAAGTGAGCTCATGAGTATGGTGTGTGTGTGTGTGTGTGTGTGTGTGTGTGTGTGCACATGTGTGTGTACTTCCATACTTGTCATGCAGAGAAACAGGAGCCAGGTTCAGTGGGTAACTCCCTCACTTACTGAATCTTCAGTCACATGGATTCAACTAGGTGTCCCCCTCCCCTTTGGCTCATTCCCTCAAATATTTTAAATGACTTGGAGAAATTGTGTACCTTCAAGCTTACAGGAAGATATTACTGTTGGAGAGATAGAGATAGATAGATAGAGAAAAAAGTCAGGAGAAATAAAGTTGAGTTGCTGCCCCTTTTAGATTCTAAATCTCTCTCTCTTTTTGCTGGGGGGAGCTCTTGGTGTTAGAATGAGGTGGATATGTTGGGGTACAAGTTTCACAGTAGAGACAGGAAGCTAGTTAGTCCCTGAGACTAGCCCCCATCGTGTCTTTTGCTACAGTCCTCAGGGAGGAAGGGTCCAGGAGGAGAAGGGCCACTGGAGCTGTTCTAGCCTGTTTTATTCTGCTCAGCTGAGTTGTCACTGCTGCTTTCATCTGTGTCTTTAGGTTACAGTGCCAAGAATAAAAATAAGTCTGGCTATTTTTCACTCATATTTGGTACTTTTTCTTCTTTTTTTTTCATGGAATGCCATTGAAATAGAATTCTAATTTTTACTTAAAATGTGTAATTTTAATAAATTGCCACATTATTTCACATTGCCTGATATATTTAAAGACCACCTCTATTCCCAGAAGAGTTCATTTCCAATAATATAGTCACAATCAATAGGAGGACATGTTTCTATATACAGTAATGGCTCTTTTTTTTTTTTTGAGGGCCTATCTGTTCAGCTAAAAGAGACATATCTCTGTATTTGTGTAGGATTATGTTAGGATATCATGATTTTAAATAATAGAACTGATAGTTCATCACCAAGCACATGGATCTTAGACTTTATGTTCAACCTATTTCACATAATGGACCTTACACATCTTCCAGTTTTACATGACGTCTTAAGCTTTGCATGACAGCCACTTGAACTTCTTCAGATACATGTCCTTCATTTATTCTCCTTGACCTCAAGAAAAGAAAGGTTTTTGGCATATCCAGTTCTTTCTGGTCTTGGATAACACACACTCACACAGGGCGTGGTGGAGATCCCTGATCCAGGGCTGTGGTGGACAAGGGCAGAGAAGGTGTTGGGTAGAGTGAAGATGGGGTGAAAGGATCTTCCAGTGACTAATTTCTGGGTGCCTACAGATCCAGCTGTGCAGGTCCACACCTCATGGTCTTCAGAATCTTAAGCCAAGATGTTGTTCCTTCTGAAAATACTCTCAGATGCACTTTTGTTAGGGGCTGGCGGGGACACACAACTATTTTACCCTAAAGGCTAATGTTATGAACTACAAATTAGAGAGGGACCCTCCTGCAAATCCATAAATCCAATCTCAGTCTGATGGTATTTGGAAGTGGGACTTTTTGAGAGGTGATTAGGTCCTAAGAGTGGAGCTCTCGCAAATGGGGTTAGCACTCTTTATTAGAAACCAGGGGCCCTCTTGCTCCTTTTCCACCATGTGATGATTTAAGAAGTAGACTATCTGAAAACCAGGCTATGGGTGCTCATCAGAATCAGACCATACTGGGACCCGGAACTTGGACGTTAAGCCTGCGTGTCGGACTATGAGAAATGAATTTTGGTTTTGATAAGCCATCCAGTTTACAGTATTTTTTTTTATAGAACCTGGAACCAAGACAACTAATATATATATATATATATTTTTTTTTTCTGAAAGCTTTTTTTAAAAAATTTTATTTATAAAAAGGAAACACTGATAAACCATAGGATAAGAGAGATACAACTTCATTCAATTCCCACCACCAGAACTCTTTTACCCACCCCCTCCCCTGATAGCTTTCCTATTCTTTAACCTTCTGGGAGTATGGACCCAAAGTCATTGTGGGATGCAGAAGGCTGAAGGTCTGGCTTCTGTAATTGCTTCCCCCCTGAACACGGGTGTTGACTGGTCGATCCATACTCGCATCATGCTAGCATCTGGAACCTGGTGGTTGAAAAGAGAGTTAACATACAAAGCCAAACAAATTGTTGACCAATCATGAACCTAAAGGCTGGAATAGTGCAGATGAAGAGTCGGGGGGTGGTGGTCCTCTGTTTTGTAGACAGCTTTATTTTAAAAACACATTTTCCTTAGTACAAATCTTTTCTTGGGCTGCTCTGACATCCCAACTGATACCAAAGCCTTGAAAAAAAAAGCTCTCTGTGAAAACACTTGGTTATGACCCTGATAACCCATATCTAGAATGGGTCTCAGAAGCAAGGACTCTGGACTCTTACTTAACCCATCAGAGCCCACATATGCTCTGAGCTCTTTTCCACCCCCAAGCCCTCGGTGTCCCCATCTACACAATAGGAGTTTTCCACACTGCTCTCTGAGCTCCCTCCCAATTTGGACTTTATCAGTCCTCTTCCTGGTATCCTGGAATATGTTTTGCAGAATGTGTAACTGAGATCTGGCCCTACTACATGGAGGCTCAATCTTCACCCTGAGTTATATAGTATCATACTCAAAAAGGGAAACAGAATTTGTGAAAAGGTTCCCAACCACCCAGTGCTTTCCTCATGCCAACAAAAACAGCCAGCTGTTTGCTGAGAGCTTACTGCATCTTATAAGCATACATACACACTCTGTCTTCCACAAAACATTCCTTACCTGCTGAGTGTGACTCTAGTCACAACTTACTGTGAAGGCTTTAAGAAGTCAAAAACCATGACCCAGGAGTTCAGTCTCTGGAATCACATTTGCCAGAGTGGTGCTCTGCTTCTTTCTCTTTCTCCCTCTCCTCTTCTCTCAAGTAAATAAATAAATCTTTAAAAGAGAAATGGAGAACTTAAGGTCATGTACTTGCAGATATCAGGTAGTTGGCTCAAACTAGGGTGGTTTGACATCTCAATTCAGGCTTTTACCTGCAACGACACTTTACAAATGGTTCTGGTGTTTGCTGCTAGACACTGTGTACTGTGAGCTCCACTTTTTCTCTGAGCTCACTGCTTAGGGAAGCCCTTCTAATGAGTTTGAACCCTGTCTTCTCCATTCACTGAGTAGTCAGGAGCTCATCTTATAAGTATCTGGGGACCCTGCTCCTTGGAGACCAAGCAATAAAGAGAGCAATGTCAGCCAGGATGCTGATATTGGCTATGGGCAAGTAGAATCTGTTGTGCACAGAACTCTTGAGGACTATCCAGTAATAGAGAAGGATGCATATTCTTTAGCTTCTTAGGCAGGATAGTGTGCATATGGGAATCCCCAGGATGCAGGTCCAGGGGAAAAACCTTGAATTGCTGAGGATTTGGACAGAACTGAATAGTAGATAAGACAAAGCCTAAAAAGTTGGAATGTACTCAGTAGGTAAGACAGATGTTTAAGTTCATGACCCAGAGTGATATATCTTGACCTTTGCCTAAAGGACTCTACATGGTACATGCCTTGGGTGTCTTCATGGGACAGAAGAGTCACTTTCCCTGGGAAGGTAGAAGTTCAATGGCATTGTAATTGAAGTTGAATTACCAGTCTTGAATCAGGCAGAGTCAGCCATTCTGGACTGAACTGCAACATGAGGGGCCATTTCTGGGGTTGACTGGACCTGCATTTTCTGGAATAAACACACATGACTGCCCATGCAAGTGAGAGCTACCTTTAAACTCAAGACTGAGGAGTTCTCTGGTGTGGGTGTGGGTGTGGGTATGGGGGCAGCCTCTATGATTAATGGTAAGTGTTAGGAAAGATCACACATTGCAAATCACTAGACCAAGTCTACTGATAGGGAGTGAGAGAGGACACAGTTTAGATCCTCTTTGAGGGACAGTCAAGTGATTTTAGAGGTAGGGAATGCCATATTATGAGACAATAGGGACACAGTTCTCAAAATATTTTATTTTCTTTTTTTAAAAAGTTTGTATTTATTTATTTTGAATAGAGAAAGAAATTGAGAGGGAAGATATGGAGAGAGAGAGAGAGAGAGAGAGAGAGAGATTCTTTCCTGCAGGTGAGAACTGGGAGGCTTGAGCTTGGGTCCTTATGCACTATAATGTGTGTCCAATCAGGTGTGCCACTGCTTAGGCACAAGATACTGTATTTTCTTAACATATGGGACAATAGATCTAAGCAAACTCTCTTTATAGACTGAGTACCAGAGTTCTGTATCTTTAGGTAGCACTCAGAAAAGGCATAGAAGGCACTGGTGTAAAAAATGAATCAGAACATGGAACTCTTTTTTTTTTTCCCCAAGTTGAGTCTCTCACTTACTGTTTAGACCAAAATAAAGCCTAGATATGGCAAGGAATTAAGTGCACAAAGATAAATAAACAGAAAACACACCAATTTAAAAGAAAACACACACACACACACACACACACACATATATATATAATTATGGGGCAGAGAATATCCTTGCTAATCTGAGTATCAGAGTTAAAAAGTAAAGCTTGGCAGATTTTACCACTTCTTCACTTAGCACAGTTCTGTCAAATTGTGAAACTCAATAAATATTTGTTGAGTCAATTTGACTGCATAAAAAAATGGAATCCTCAGCAACATGCACACGTGTGCCCTGTACACACATAAAAACCCAGTCATAGAGCTCAGACACATGATGAAGGAAAGTATTTGCTACTCATACATTAGCCAAAGAGTTAATATCCCTACTACAGAGAAAAACACTCTCACAAATCAATAGGAAAAAGTCAAATCCCTCAACAACAAAAAAAAATGGTCAAAGGATATGAGCAGGCAATCCAGAAAAGGGTAATACAAATGATCAATAATCAAAGAGCAGTAAAGGAAATCTTTGCAGCCATTAAAATCTGTGACGCTGACCTGTATTTACTGACTTGGAAAGCTGCCCATGACATATTGTTGAATGAAATAAATAAATAAATAAATAAATAAATAAATAAATAAAAGTGGGCTAGAGAACAGCAGGTAGAGTATGATTCCATTTATGGAAAATTACAAGAGCATCTTCATCTACTTCCTCTGTGCAAATAATAGAAATATTCTCAAAGTTGTCTAAGCACACACACACAAAAAGAATCTGGGAATACAGGTGCTCCTTTTCATACCAAGCAAGCTGACGTATATGGGTGAGCTGAGGTTAGATTTTGCAGGTGTCACTGGGGAAAAGGAAGCCACTTCCCAGCCCCCCCCCCCCAGTCCCCTGGTCTACATGACCCCATATATGTATATATATATATATATATATATATATATATATATTTTTTTTTTTTTTTTTGCTCCCACCAGGGTTTTTGGTGTGACTAAGTGTCTATACAACAACCCCACAGCTTACAGTGGCCAGTTGTTTCCTCTCCCCTTCTTCTTTGAATTTTATAGAACAGAGAAATTGAGAGGGGAGAAGGAGATAGGGAGAGAGAAAGAGAGATACCTGCGATATGGTTTCATCACTCAAGATGTTCTCTGCGTACCTGCACAGGTTCAGACCTATATCGCAAATCCTGGTTCTTGAGCATGATGACACTTGCACACAACTGGGTGTGCCTGGCTTCCTTGCATCTCTCGTCACTATGTTTTTGGTTCTTCTTTGTCTGTGAGCCAACAGGGCAACAGGATTGAGGGATACTTTATGTTAATCTAACAGATGTATTTATTGTTGGTTTTTTTTTTTGCAGTGAGCACATATTTTAAATTTTGGGGAAAAATAATCCATCTTTTTTTAAATTTTGAAATACAAAAGAAATTCAATTAGGAGATTTGAACTATAAGGAGTATCTTCAGTGTTTTCAAAAAGAAAGGAGTATTTTCAAAGAGAAAAATCACACCCCAACCAAGAAGGAAATAAAAAAAAAAAAGCTCATTGGGTAGTAGCCCTTAGTGTAGGGAGTATTTACTGTGTGTACAACCCAGTGTATAAGCGTTGTCTCTTGAACAGCTTTATAAGGTAGAAACTATATCCATCTTCCCGTCCTGCCCCTTTTAACTTCCTCTCACCCTTTTAATAGTCAGCAAATGTCCACCAAATGCCTACTTCTATCAGGTGTGTTCTAGGCCCCACAGATACAGATTGCTGTCCTCGAAGAGGTAACTTTATTCTTGCTTCTTCCACTTTGCTGCTGAGGAGAATTACACTTAAAGAAGTTTTGACTGAACATGGGGTGTTATTAAAAAAACAAAAAAACCTGGGGGCTGGGTGTCACACTGGGTAGAGCACACATTTTATCTTGTGCAAGGACACCAATTCAAGCTCCCAGTTCCCATGTGCAGAAGAGGAAGCTTCATGAGCAGTAAAGCAGCACTGTAGGTGTCTTCTCTCTCTTTCCCTCTCTGTCTCCCTCTTCCCTCCCAATTTCTCTCTGTCTCTATCTTAAATACCGAATAAACATTTAAAAAAAAATAAGAATCTCCCAACAGGAATATGCTATTCCCAGAGGAAGAAAAGCAAAATGCCAGTAAGCATGTTAAAATTGTCCAACCTGATTGACAATAGAGGGAAATAATAAAAAAAGAGTTTTGGTTTATTTATTTGTGTAACTGCTCCTCAGATGTATCAGATTGGCAGCAAAGACCATTACCTGTAGGGTGGGGAGAAATCAAACACTCTTAGTCTACCAGTGGGCATTCATACAGTTTCTAGAGAGTAATTTGGCAAACATGTCAAGAGCTCTCCAAATAAATGTCTACTTATTGTCCTAGCAATTCTGCTTTTATGAAATTATTCTTTAAATAGATACAATGTCTCATATAAATGTCATGTCTATGTGTATATATCTATAAGATAATCAAATATTTTTGACCCAGGATATTCATTTCAGTTCAGTTTTTAAAAGTAAAGTTTTGGAAATAATTTAATGTATTTAAAAAAGGAAAAATGGGTAAGGAAACTACATTTCTCTTACCTTGGAATCCTGCACAGCTGTTAAAAGTAAGAGGAGAGAGAGAGAGAGAGAGAGAGAGAGAGAGAGAGAGAGAGAGAGAGAGAGAGGGAGAGAAGAAGGAGGAGGAGGAGGAGGAGGAGGAGAAGGAGGAGGAGGATGGAGCATCAGTAGTGTCAGAGATAGAATGGACATGCATGAAAGTCTTGTGTTCTGCCTGCTGAAACACTTCAATATTCACAAGATCAGCTCCTATCAATCTACTTTTATTTCTTCTGCTGCCAGGATTATCACTGCAATCTGTGCTTGCATGGCTTTACAACTCTTAGGAGCTATTCTCCTCCTTCCCCTTCCCTTCCCTTCCCCTTCCCTTCCCCCTCCCTTCCCCTTCCCTTCCCCTTCCCCTTCCCCTCCCTCTCCTCTCCCCCTCCCCTCCCTCTCCTCTCCCCCTCCCCTCCCCTTCTCTCCCCCTCTCCCCCCTCCTCCTCCCCTTCCTTTCCTTTTCTTTTCTGACAAAAAGTGAGGTCTAGGGAGTCAGGCAGGTAGCGCAGGGGGTTAAGTGCACA